>NC_088885.1:129481202-129651202 GCF_037157495.1 Lathamus discolor | reverse complement strand
ATGAAAAAAATCCATAAAGTAATACCCAAAACCTTCAATAACAAAATGTCCAATTAAAACCAGCCAGGTGGCCTTGGCAAGCTTACAACCTTTCTGATTTTGCAAATCTCAGTAGATATTTTTAATTTTTTTTTTGTATAATTTATTTGTTTTATCTGTGATTAGAAACACAGACTATCTGCCTCTTGTTCATTTTGTTCAGCATTAGCTGTTCATAGTGGATGTGCCTTACACTAGGTATCTGTCAGAATTTTGGATTCTATACCCATTATCAAGATTGATAGCAGTTATCAAACCTCAAAATACACGTGTTTTTTAAATATTGGCTGTCACAGTGTGATAAGTTGTATTGGATTGTATGTTGTAGAGTGTAGCACAGAGCCCAGTGGGGCTCAGTTTTAAAGATGAACATACTGAACTCAATGGCAAAGCATAGAAGTAGTGTAAATACATAAACACAGATAGACAGACACAAGGGAACAAACACAAAACTGGTGTTCAGTGTACAATGGAAATCTATAAAAAATTTTCAACATCCTTATCTTTTGTTTTTCAATTTAATTATGTAAGTAAAATAGAAATTTTGGGTTTACATCTGATAGACTGGATAAAATTTGCAGTAAATTTTGAATAATTAGTTAAACAGAACATGCATAAAGGTTAAAATACTGCAGAGAAATACAAAATAGATGAAAGAAATGGTGTAAATTGACCTGTGCTATATAGGAGGGAGGAGGTAATCATGTTCTGTTATGCATTTTACAGGATAGTGGTCTACTAAAGCATTAGGAGATGTCTGGGAAATATGATCCATAACACAGCTACTGAATCTCTGTGAAATCCTTGTTATTTTGGAATATTAGTGAATGCATTTTTGTTCAAGATAACTTCATACCCTTAAAAACAAAAATCAGAAGATTTCATTTCACTTGTCTTTTAACAGCAAAAATGAGTGTCATTAGTGCTTTAGAGACAACATGCATGCATCTGTATGTGCATAATGGCATCATATTAGCTCATGAGTCCAGTCTCACTTTTACACTCCTAAATAATCTCAAAACATTTTATATTTTCTTTTCTGCAGAAATTTGCATATTAATGCAGTCTAATTGGCTACTCTTGTAGCCTTTAATGTTATCTGCAGTATCCAGATATTTTTAATAGGGAAGCTGTAGAACAGTTTTTGGCTCTTTAATGGGGACTTTAAAAGTATATAATTATCTCTTTGTGCATACAAACTAACAGAAACACTTTTATACTGACAGAGGATTGCTGCTATTATTTATTTATTTTTTCTCTAAAAGGTGATGGTGAAGAATTCACTTCTAGCGAGCTAAAATGTGGTATTTTAATTAAGTGGAAAACTTGAAAAGGGAAGCTTTTTGCAGAGGGGGCTCAACTGCTTCTTACAACCTTTCTGAAAAGGGCAGAGTGTTAAAACAAACCTCACACTTTTATTTTCAAAAGGAAAAAATCAGAAGCTAAAGATAATCTCTCCATTAGTATTATTAAAAGTGTTCAGCTTTCTTCACATGCTTTAGAAGCAGACAGACTTGTCATGAGCATCACATTTGCAAGCACTGTCACAGCTACTGAAGGCTCTGGTAAAAGCATAGAATTGCGTTAACAGTAACTGCAAGCAGCCTTTGGGGAACAATAGGCTTACCTGTACTATGCCCAGCTATTCAAAAAAACAAGTTGCTTTATTATACTCTATACTCACGTTAGTGCTCATAGAGTGCTTGACCCAGCCTCATTTTTTGAAGTACTGTCACTAGTTTTAACCACCTTTTTCATTCCCTTTGGGTTAGCTAATTTGACTGCTCTAGCATTCACCAAAATAACACTGAATCCAGCATGTAACATCCAATATGTTCTACTGCTCCAGAGAGAAACCTTCCTTCAAAGTTTATTAATTTTTTTTCCTGTGCATGCGCACATTTGATCATTTGTCTGCTTCTGAAAGAACAAAAAAAAAAAAAAAATCTAAAAATTATTTAATTATCTTGACAGACACATGTTGACAATAATTACATATAAAAAGCCATTGGTATTAAGACAATAGCAAAAAAGTAACTCAGGACTTGCAGAACAATTGTAATAGTGCCATTAGTGCCATAAAACTTCTCAAGCATGTCAGAATCACTCAGCAAGAACAATGTGGGACACTGTTACAAAAGCCTTGTCTAACTAGGAAGTAATTTCTGTTTGGATTTCATTGTGTTGTTTTGGCAATTAATCTTCTCTAGGTTGGTTGCACTGTTGAATAAAAATACATTTTAACATGCTGTGCGGATGCCTTACATAGGGTGAAGGAAAGTGGGCTAAATTTACATGACCATACTTTCGCTACTATAATGAAGTCATGACTGCAGTATAATCAAGCTGAATAAGTAGTCATCTAGGATAGTGTTTTTAGATTTATTCTTTTTTTTTTTTTTTTAGGTCAAGTAAGTCTCTAACTGACATACTTTTATAGGATTAGGAAAGATCTAACTAGGTTTGGCATCTAATCTGGTTTAGACACTGGTTCATTTTTTCCATCATTTCTATCCATAGGGAGGCAAGGTCACCCAACATATAGACAGAACAGACTGTACTTCTGCATGAAAAATAAAACAAGGGGAACACAGGTAGTTTTGAAAGAAAGTCTGAAACTCTAATCCAGGCACTGTGAAAAAAGAACGGCCTACTGCCACATGGTGAAATAGACTTTCTAAGAGCAACAAGTTATGTGCAGGTCTTGGTAGGTTGTATAGCAAGCCAGAAATGCAATTGTACTTTAAACATTTTTTATTTGTTGAAGCACAGAAGTGACAGCCACTGCTTCTAGTCCCTTTCATAACCTTAATTTCCTGGTCTTTAAAAAGGACGAAGCTAAAACCACCTCAGCTCCTGTGTGTTTCAGGTGACCAAATAGCCATAGAACAGGTGAAAACATCAAAAATTAATAAAAATGTACCTCTGAACATGCTCAGCTATAAAAGTAGATGCGTATTTCGTTCAATAACAGAAGTAAAAGTACAGTTCAATAATTTTATTTTTCTAAAGATAAACTGTTGAATGCATTCTTATCTTCAGAAACTAAAAATATAGATAAATATCTTCAGAAACCCCATCAATTCTCCAGTTACAATAAAAATAATTACTGTGCAAGGCAGTTTTTGCATAACATGAAGGAATTAAGATTTCCTTACTAGTCATCCACAACTGAATCCTCCCATATGGAAATCTGAATATATGTCTCCAGCAAACAACCAGAAACCAGGGCCAAAATGACCCTCAAGATCAGTTCAGTAAAATTATTAAACTGAAAGCAGATGTCCAGGGAGAATAGTTAATACCACAGAACTAAGCACTGGGCCATTCGTTTGAAAGTCAGTCAGGAAGGTTTGACTGCACGAGGTTATCTTAAAAACCAGCAGGGAAGGGTTAGATTCCCCTTGCTGATCAAGTCCTGTATATTCATATGAAATAGAGCTCAAACACATTTTAAAAGAACAGTTCTCTTTTTGTCTGCTTCTGGCACTAAATGTAAGAAGAACACAAGGTAGACAGAGGAAAAAGCATATGGTTCATCAGCACGGTAGAGATTCCTTAAAAAGACTCTTTGATTATACATCTATGAGAAGTGGACTGTTGTATACATGTACTATCTTGATGAAATCATTCTCAGAATATTTAGGAATGTTCCCTAGTAGGAATATTAAAAGAGTCACAGTATTTTTCCATTGATTACAGTAATTTCCACAAAAACTCAGACCAACGCCTAAGTATCCAAGGCACAGATCATAAAACAGCTTTTTACCTGAAGAAGATGTTGCTTTAGATATGCAGCAGGACAGAAGAAAAACAAAATGTCAACCCAATCTCTGTGTCCCCCAGAAAACAATCCATATAAATTATATGGAATACAATTGCTGATATATTCTGATCAAGTAGCTTTGTATGAAAGAAGCCTGAGATTTAATATGCTGGAAATCTCTATTTCCTCTTGCAATGGCCGCTGCAGAGGATGGCTCCCTCCAGCTCACTGCTGTGAGTTACTTATGGAAAATACACTGCAAAGAACGCAATTCTCCCTCTCACATGCTACACCTGGCTTGTGGACAAAGATAACGGCTCTAGTCCCTGTTGCTTCCCGTTCTTCTTTTCTTCAGATGACTTAATTCATCACAAGCAGGGAAAGCAATAAAATAGATGGGAGAAGCAAGTGCTGCAGCATGAACATAAAATGTGCCTTTTATATATTCAAATTTATATCCAGTTGTAGGAAATATTCATGACTAATATTAAACTAAGCCCAGAATTAGGCAAAATGCAACAGACATATATTGAAGTGAGCATTTTATTATGTGCTATGTCAGTCAGATTAAAGAAAAGAGTGCATGACACCGACAGGATATTGCATGTATATCAAGCAATCTATTTATATATGACAGGGAGGGTTTGATTTCTGGAAGGAGTGACAACCCAATGAAATAACTGCTCGACTTCAAAATTACTATAGTCTAAATGTATACCCTTTAGGATACAATTTTAAATTACAATTAACAAAACATAGATAAATACGTTTAGGAATCAGTTCTGACATACAGAATTGAGGAAGAAGAAATAATCTATAAAGATACCAAGAGGTTTCTGAGTGTTATCAGCACCTGGCTCTGAGAAACTGAATGAAGAAAGCAAAGGATATTTCTCTGAGAATTCCAGAGAAGGTAATTTAATAAAAGGGCTGATTCATTTGATGACAAAAAGGCCTTGAAGTAAAGGTGGGGGTAGGAAGTTATATCATGCTTTTTTTTATTTTCCCCCAAGACCAGCATGTAAACTGGAGAACTGAATCTGCTGTGGTTAACAATATCTGATCAGGATGTGAGCCTGTTTGTAATAATAAATTGCAATGTCTCACATACTTCACTAGTGTTTTAACCAAGTTAAAGCTTCTGTTTTATTGCATCAGTGTTTCTGATCATTTGCTTCCTGTTCTGGTGTAACATTGAGTAAATATCTGCAAAGACAGAAACTTCAGTGCTAGAAAAGAGATAGTTGCTGCATAATTTTTAAATAGACCTTGCTGGGAGAAAATTAAATAGAAACAAAAAACACAACACAAAACAAGAAAACCAAAACCGCCACAGAAAACCTAAAGGACTAAAGCTGAACCCACTAACTCCATTACCTGCAAAGATAAAGTGCAGTGAAACAGAAATTCTTTGAGTTCACAATCATTACACTTGGATGCTTATATGAGAGTAGGATAAGGAAAAGAACAATCAGTGGCCAATTTACTTTATTTCTTTTTCTAGAATTATAATTTGCATGACTGTTACATGTTTCTAAGGTTATCTGAGCAGAACGCATGCAGCTCATCTGACATTCAGTCCATAAAGTAGGCAGAATGAGAAAAGCAGATATTCTATGTGAGACATATCAACCTGCATTCTCAGCAGCAATGAAAATTACTGTAGTCAAATCTCTTTCTCTTATTTCTATGAGATTTCAGCAATATCCATTTGGTGCATTTGGGGGAGCTACAGGACAGATGCAATCACATATGGCTTTGTACATCAATAATTTCAAACTGTATTTTCTCATAACCTTTCCTTCTTTGTTCAAAAGGAGACTTCCATTTTAAATTGTAATCTATGACTTTTGAAACGGATGTTAAAGTGTCTTGCCGACAAATTCTTCTGGTTGATTTTCTTCTCTCTTCTTTCTTCTTCTCCTTCTTGCTGTTTTAAAAAGCCATCATGGTAGCATTATGTGAAGGTGAAAGGTACTAGACTGTAAGGCGACAATTAAGCTCCCATTTTTTAGTGGGATTGCTGTGGGGATTATGTATTTAGGAGATGATAATCGACGTTGCACACTGATGTTAAAATTCAGCATATATTAGCTACTTATAACCAGAGATTAAACCATTTCCATAACACACTGCTAACATCTTAGTCTGAATACTTTCTACTTCCAAATCTCACTCTACATTAAGCTTGATTACTTGTGGCTTCATAATGCATTTGTTAATATCATCTTAATCCTTCAGTGGCATTATGCTATATAACAATGAATAACGACCCAGATACAGGAGCTGCTGTATCACAAGATTGAAGGAAGATTTAGTGCAAGGAAGCAAAATTATCTGAGGTTGTCATGCTTAAATAATAATTATTAATGCGGGCTAAGAAAAGCCTGGCCTCTGATTGGATAAAAGCTGCTAAAACCCAGCGTGATCTTTACCTTCTTATCTCCGGCTCGAACTTCTCTTAAAAGCAGGTGCTTCCTGTACCAGACCTCACCCTGAGCAGCAGCATGACTGCAGATTTATAAGCTCTTGCACCCTAACCTGAAATGAAAGCAGGTTCTTTTCAGAAACATTTAACAGATGAAAGTGCTCTAACAACAAAGTACATGATTAAGCAATCATTTTTGTGATATAAACTGCTTGTTTTGAAAATGTCAATGCTTTCTTATTTTTTGTTGGAAAAATAAAGTGCATTTCCTATTGGAACTAAAGTGTCTTTGTGATTAAAAGTAAAAGCAGAATTTCACTATCATGTACCAGCTGCTTGCATAGGGAAATGAAGGCCAAGTAGATGGAACAAAACTAAACTGTATTAAAGAATCAGAGAACACTTTTTTAGCTGGGCATAATATCCTTCCTTACTGCCTGTCCTCAACTATTGTGTAGAGTTACACATTTCCTGCACTCTGTTGCAGAAGTGGCTGTCTTTCATTTAACTGGTTCCTCTCTCCCTCTCTCCCTCCCTTTTTCTCAATGGTTCTTTTAGAACTGAATGGCTTGATATGGATATAAATGTTCACTATTATATTTCCCTGCTTATCAGAGCTTTGTAAGACTGAATGCTGTAAGAGAACTGGATTTGGAGGATGCCAGCTTCTTTCTTATTTCTGTTAGGAAATCAAGATTGAGATCTTTGCATACATGCCTAGGAGATATAAGAGTTAGGTCTGCACTGTCTTTTGTAGCACATCTATGTCTGTCTTCAGGATATTATCAATTGCCCCTCTGGACATCAAGACAGCAGTGGAGTTGAGAGCTGCCGCTGGTATTTTGTGAAGAAAGCAGAACACCACAGCCTTCAGCAAGAGCAAGCAGGACACCTAGAAGTTTAATATGACCCCAAATAATATGGAAAAACTACAGACTTTAGTCAGAGTTAGTGTCTTTGAAGCACGGTGTAGATGAACACTAAAGTGGGCAACAGAGCTGATGTCCTTTGAACTGCTCTGCCATCTCATCAGGTGCAAGATCTGTGAAATCTAACAAGTTTTCTCTCTCCTCTAAAAAGGGTGATGCATAGGTATTGTATGCTGAGTCCCTAACATAAGAGGATGCTCTATTGCAGTCCAACCTTTCCAGAGGTAGCTTAAGGCTAAAAAGAAAACTATAGTCTTACTCACTCCCTGCCTCAATTTATCCATTCTTGTAATTTGTAAAACAAAGTGAACAGTGACTGTTCCACAGACCAAGTAGGTTGTTGGTTTTTCTTTTGATGGTACCTTGAATGAGAAGAGTGGTAGGGACAGCAGCAGACACTGAAACTTTAACTACCTCACCTTCTAAATATTCTGGCTGAGAAAGTTATTTCAGGATTCTTCACTGGTGATGGACATTTTTGTCTGAGCGCCAGACTGACTGTGCACATGAAGAGGAATTAGCCTGATCTACTTTGCTTCTACCAAAGGACTCTGAGGACTTACACCTGACTTCGATTTCTCTCTGCTTCTTAGTAGATGACCTCCTGTTCTTTTGTGCCTCCCTTTCTCTCAGATGATTTTCCCATTATTACTGGATTCTTTAATTTTCCTGTCCGTGGAAAATGAGCTTAAAAAGAGTGTACTGTATGGGTTTGATGGTACTTCTAACTCAGTGATAGCATTTTAATGTCTTAGTTTTAGTGGCTATTGAATTTGGTAGCCTAGCCAGTAAAAAGTGAGGGAAGGGAGCTGCAGAAAGCCTGCCACTCTTCTGGATTCCTATCATGTGCAGCTCCGTCTGATGATGTATTTATTCCCAGTTTTTTGAGAAGTAACATTTTACTGAAGAAACATTTTACTTAGACAGTGGAAAAATAGGTACACTTAAGCGTTCTCATTTGAATTCTTCAGATGAGAAATTGATGTCCCAACTTTCATTCCACTGAAGTCTGGGGCAGAAACTGCATAAATGAATGAATAAATAAATACAGATAGTAGCAGGTGCAAGATTCATCTCTGAAGTATGAAACAGCATCATCTCACAGGAGGAGAAGATCTGTCAGGTCTCATGCTGCAGACATCTGACAACTGAGGCATTCCCAGGGCCACACCATGGCCCAGTGCCAGGCACAGCTGATGGCCTCACCAGCCGGTTGCATCTGGCACCCAGAGCTCTGCGAGGGCTCCAGCAGAAGGCTGCAGCATCAAGTTGCCACTGGGAACTCTCTGAATTTGAGCTCTTCCCAGGTGTAGCGTGTTGCCATAGCACAAACCTGCCTCCAATCATTTAGGTCCTGTCCTATGCCTTTTACGCTCTTAAGTCATATGTCCAAAATAGGGAGACTTTAGACTGGATGAAGAAACAGAGAGGCCTGGGAGTGGGACAGAGGAGTCTTACAGCTTTGCTATTACTGCATTTTTATAGGATTTCATGGGAGGAACCATAAACAACATTAGCTCCATCTCTCTCAGTCAATTTTAAAGATTTGATCATTTTCTAGACAAAATATTTTCTCTGTATGTCCAAGCTTCTCAGGAAATATATATTCTTTTATACGTTAGGAACACATTTATAGAATCCATATCATGTTTTCATTATTAAGTACTTATAAAGTACTTATAAGTACTGTATAATTCAGTGAAAAAGAGTCCTTTAGTGTTATTCATACGAAAGGTATACAGTGAGCTGTTTCTATTCAGTGTTTTATTGTTTAACTAGAGCCGGGTAATGGTAAACTTTTACTTGAATATATAGGTGACCAACATTAGAAGGTAAATTCTAGTCATAATAAACTGCCTTATTCCCTGCATTGCACGTAAGGAAACCTATACTGTGAGAGCAGTGAAATTTGCTTTACAGTTAACTGTTTTATCTATCTGTTTAGTTGTGAGGAAAGCTGAAGCTGATTAAATTGTGTGCAGGCATTGATTAATACCCGGAAACCACAAATTCATTGTTGTGGACAAATCTGTTAGTTCACACAGAGCAGAAAGAAACTGGGATTCCACATGTGTGGAAAAATGAATCTGTCTACGGCTCTCTCCTCTATAGTGACAATAAGAAGTACAAAGTAGTGAGAGTACAAAATTAAGACAGGAGAATAGATGCTAAGGTTTGTATCCAGAATTAGTAAGGAAAAGTTGGGGGTTTTTGGAAAGATATTGTGGACAAAGAGTTCATATATAACACTGTAAAGCCTGAGTCTTTAACAGTGATTTCTTGGTATTTTGGAGGAAAAAAATATAGAAATCTTTAGCACTGTGTCCCAAGGTCATTTTCTTGAGACAATGCTTCCTAGGTCTCTTATAAAACCTAAAACAGCGGTTTATATCTGCTGTGCCAAAGAAGAAACATATTTTTGTAAAACTCAAGGAACTACATGCTTTTTATGTTAGACAGTGTCCAACCTTCATGCAAGAGGTTTAGCTTATTCAACTGAAATACCCAAGATGCAGATAGAGAATTCACAGGAAGGAACCTGAAGTAAATAATACCACACGTTTCCTCTTCAAAATTAATTAAGCTACTGATGACAGCATAGGTTCAACCAAACCAGCATTCTATAGTATCTTCTTTTTTAACCTCTCCTCATCTGATCATACATCAGATTTGGTATCTCCATCACTTATAATACCCCAAGTTCACCTGTATTCATCAGCACCTCTGAGATATCCAAGTTCTACCTTATCACTCTCCTAGTCTCCGGCCAGTTGACTGCTTCCACATTGCACTTTGTAAGACATACTGCTCCCCCATGTCTTTCTCAGTGTAGTTTATGTTCATAGTTCCTAATCATCAGGAGCGTCAGAAGAATGTATTGAAGTCAAAAGCAAACCAGTCCTGACTTTTCTGGCTTAATAATTGACACGCATTACATTAAAATAAGACTAAAAGTGTCCTTAATTGTATTCATTTTTCCTCCAGAAATTAATCACCTTTAACAAAATATCCAACTTGTAAATTAGGCAGTATTAAAGCCTCTTTAAACTGTATGCAATGCAGTTAGTATAAAAGTCTCTTTTCAAATTTATATCAAGAATATGCTAACAATGTGTGGTTATAACCTCATTTACAGGAGCACGTTTGTGCTCAAGTGGTAAAAACAAAGAGGTTTATTTTCATATATACTTTCACTTTATTAGCAATTAATTACTATTTAAAATTTGCTATAATAATTAAGCACTTACAGTATTGTCTCAGGCAGATCCTAGATATGTTATGCTTTCGTTGCATAACAATTTTTGTGCATGTAGATTCGGATTTTTACAGCATTCAGCTGTTTCAGAAGCCTGTATTCTCCTCCCAGCAGAACTATTACAAAGATGAAGAAACATTGTGTTCAAGTTTTTGATTGCCATTTTCTTCCTACAGACCTGATTAGGTTGGTTGTACAGCAAAACAGACCAGATCAACTGGCATTCTACATCCTTATCTCTCATACAGGAAGTTTATTGTAGCTTAGTTTAGTCTTCTATCTCATGCTAGAGAACTGTCAGACTTTCATTTACTCATCTGGTTTGCCTTTATCTACCTCTAGAACCTGAGCTGATTTTATAAAAATCTTTTAACAATAATTTTACTTAGACAATTTTGACACTGTTAAAAGGGCACGGCCCTTTTCCATATGGACAGAGGACTGATCTTATAGAAAGATACAGGAAGGTTTTCTTTTCTAAATGAGTGCTCAGCAGTTTAAAACCTGAAAATATAAAATACAATTTACATGCTGATTCTTTAGCTATACATAATCATTCTTGTTAGAAATCTATCTGCATTTTCACTTTCTCTGTGTTAAGATTAATTTCAGGCTCAAATATTGGCTTTGTCCAATGAGTGTATGATGGACTGAGGTAATCCTCCCAGTCTCTGGCTTTAGTATCATGACTACTGATAAGGGAACCTTTAGCATTAGCCACACAAAAAGGCATATTTTTATACTGGAAACCCTGGATTGCTCTTTAATTTCCTGTGCTAATATTACTGCTTCACTTAGCTAAGGTACAGCACTTTTTAAATGAGGATTTTGCCACCTGCAGGAATGAATCTTTAGCATATTTAGTCTCAGATTTCCACCCAGTTGCCTTTCTAGTAAGTATCCCAATATGTGTCTGAGTAGTTTGTCTACAAAAACCCCACAAAAACGCAGTTGGTCTCAATTGGTAAAGATGAGCAGGTGGAGAACCTACTGCTTTCCTCAGTAGTTTGTTAATTATACTTACTGCATAAAATCTGTGCCTGATTTCTAATTTAGAGATGAGTGGCTTCAGTTTCCAATTATTGATTCCTGTTTGGTCAGAACCTTTCTCTCCCAGACTAAAAAGCACATTATCACCTGGCTTTTTATTCCTAGGACTGTACCTATTTAGGTAATCATGTCATGGCCCCATATCGTTTTTGATAAGAGTTCTTTGTGCGTCTTCTCATTCAAGCCAGAAACTCAACATCCTCCTGATTGCCAAGAAAATATGTTCTACGTTCTTTTCGCCAAGCAACACAAACAACAAAGTTGCATTTTATTCAGGTGCCAAAATTTCCCCCAAAGGATTTCCATATTGCCATATATATAAAACAGAATTCTGTAACACACCAGAGCTTGAAAAATTGGAGGTGAAAATATATTAAACTGAGTATTCATGTAAAATTTTAAAGGATGCTCTGCTGTCTCACATGGAAGGAAATTTAGAAAACAGTATAAAGAGACTTTGAAAGAGTATGAGGCATTACTAACTACTTATTACTTCTCTACAGAGACATACATGTATGTCAGCTTATCAAAAGATGAATACTGATTCTTTATTCCATTTAGTTCTGAAGAGTGTATGTATGTGAGGTGACGTTAGATATTGGAAATGTTGCTCAGTTAAGTGTGATTATTTAGTCATTAATATAACAAATGTGGAGAAAGCTGAGGAGGTTAGGATTCAGTTATGTCTTTATAGTAAAAAGAACTCTTTTTCTGATTGAAGAGGTTAGAATTAAATAAATCAGTCATTCTTTGGGGGATTGGCTCATGGAAATAAATTATGAAGAGTCTGGAAGAGTTGGGAAGTGGATAGGCTGGATGTCAGCAAGTAGCAAAGAAGTACACATTAAAGTAGGGGTCTGTCGTGGTTTAAACCCAACCACAAAACTCGTTCACTCACTCCCCCCTCTTCTTTCCCTCCCCCTGCTCCCGGAGGGACGGAGAGGAGAATCGAAGAGAATGCAACTCCCACAGGTTGAGATAAGAACAGTTTAGTAACTAAGGTATAACACAAATCACTACTGCTACCACCAATAATAACAATTGTAAAGGAAATAACAAGAGGAAAGAATACAACACCTCAACACCAGCCAACTAATAACTCACCCCACTCCTCCCAGCCGAGCACCGACCGATACCTCCTCCAACCCTGCAGTCCCTGCCCTTCCGGGTAACTCTCTGTTACCTCCTGGGCATGACGTGCTGTGGTATGGAATACCTCTTTGGCTAGTTTAGGTCAGGGGTCCTGTCTCTGCTTCTTCCCAGCCTCCCCTCCTCCCTGGCAGAGCATGAGGCTCAGAAAGTCCTTGGCCAGACCAAACATTTAAGCAACAACTAAAAACATCAGCGTTATCAGCACTGTTCCCAGGCCAAAAATCAAAACACAGCACTGCACTAGCTACTAAGAAGGAGAAAAATGACTGCTACTGCTGAACCCAGGACAGGGTCTTGCCTTTGTATTCATCAAGTGCATAGTATAGAAAGAATTCTTGGGCCAAAATAAATATAAATATCAGTCAGTGCCAGGGACCTGCATTATCCCTGTATGGCATTTTCTGGGCTGGGTGTGGCCTTTACAACTGCTTTTTCCTTAGATTCTGGAAAATTCAGAGGATTAATTTAAACGAGAGAGCACTGGAAGAAACATGGGTCCTATTCATAGGTCAGTCACAGAATGAGCAAACTTTTGGATGAGCTTCTTAGTCAACTGTATGTCTTGGTTCCTCATATGAAAAATGGGATCAAGGTCTCTCCATCTTGCTGTTTGCAAGGATAAAATCTATGGAGCTGCTCATCATATAAAATTCTCAGAGACAATGGTGGTTAGAACCAGAATAGTTTGGTTACTAGCTAAAAGGAAATGATGAATCTGTCTCAAGGTTTTTGTAAGAATTATATTAAGTCCTTTAATGATTATTGTACAGAAATACAAAATGGACTGCTGGTGAAGACAATATTTTTTAAAAGTGAGTGTTTTCCCCAAAATTGTTGGATGTTCCAGTGTGAAGTATTAAGTTCAAGCCGGTTCTCTAGGATATACACAGATGGAAGTAAAATATTAAATATTTCACCCAGCAGGCTTGAAAGCTTCTGACCAAAACATTGTATTTCTTTACTTCCAGCTGCGCGTGTCTAATAACATATTTCATGATGTTTAAATACCAACTCCATCACTCTACTCCTTGATATTGAGTGCAAGAAAAATTACTTAATTTGTTGATGAGCTGCGTGTTACAGGCTGGCAGTAATGGCAGTGGTGATTTTAGTGGCTCAGTGCTCCTACCCCTGTTGCACCCTCCTCCCCTGACTCTGAACTTGGATGCCTATAGCACATAGCACACCACTGTCTGTGTTCCCTGGTTCAGGATTTCATTTCACTACATCATAAGCTACTAGCACAACCTTGTCATTGCAATTTGTCACACTTTTTTGTGTGCTCTATATCTGACTGAATTCTCATCTTCCCAACCCATAGGCTACTAGTCTGTAACAAATCTCTGAAACATAATGAAAAGGGATTAAAAAAAAAATCTTTTTTTTTAAAAAGACACCCAGTCACCACCTTTCCTCCCATCCTCCCAACAGAAGGAGACACATAATGATGGGCAATAGTTGGTTCTCCTAGCTCTGTGTGCTTTACCAGATCAGTTAAGACTGGCTGTCAGGATCACATCCTGGTGCTTGCTGCCACCTTTCTGGGTGCTGAGGTTGCAGTTCAGGATGCCCCAGGGCAAGCATGGGAGCACCTTCAGAAGAGCAGCTTGGCTTCTCCAGGATTTAAACTCCTTTTGTTACCTTTATCTTCTGGTCTTTCTTCTTGAGTACACATGCAAAATTTAGTGGAGGAAATTCTTAGGGATCAACTGTGCTGCTTTTCAAGCTGAGCAGCTTTTGGAAAGGCAGAAGGCAGCACATACCTCCAGGCTGCGGGGGAAAAAAAAAAAAAAAACGGGAAAAGCACCAGCTGCCATAATCAGTAAACAAGTGACCATGGGAGCAAAGCATTGTGGCCCTACTTTAACCCAAGTATATACCTCAAGTTTTAGAGTTTTTGGTGTGGTTTGAATTTGTTTTAAATAACATTACTTAAGCTTGCTACTGTGACCTCAAGCAGGTAATTTTGCGCCATATCTCACTTTCTCAAAAATATTTTCATATGTTTCAAAAAAGCAGCATTTTCATATGTTTCTGTGTGAATAAAATCCACTGAGAACCACCAGATACAGATGTGTTTTAACGAATTTTTATGAGCACACATCAAGCATTTCAGTACTCACTGTATTTCATGACATCAGAATAAGCATTTTTTCCTGACCAGCCTGACAGAAATAGAGGCTGCAGCAAAATCAACTCTATAGCAATGACACAGATTAAGATTTCAAATTTTAATTCATTCCTCTTGTACACCCTATGCCCTTCAACCAATATATACAATCAGGAAAGCAAGACAAAAAAAGCTACACATACATGCAATGTGACTCAGATAATGCTGCTAGAAGAACCTCGACATCAAGCGATTTTAGCTGCATTAAATATTGCATTAATTCTTTTCAACATGTAATAGATACTTTTAACACTGCTGATCTATAAGAATTATACCTCTATTCTGCTTTCTTAATGCTAAAGGGAAACTATAAGACAAAAACAGTATTTCTCTTAAGTAAATTTCCCTCTACAGCTTTGCTTCACTCTGTTTGTCTTTACATTTACTGGCTTTATTTCTTCTTTCTTTTAAGCACCTTCAGCCTTGTTGACAGGATTGGGCTTCCTCTCAATGCAACATGTTTTTTTTTTTTCAAATGTCAGCTAGTCATATTCAGTTAATTAATTTATTTACAGTACATCTGACCCAAATTTCTTTGTTAACTGGCAGGTCAGACAACTCTTTTACCCTCAAGTAATGTTTTATTTCCTATCATCTGATAAGCATGTAAAAATAGACAATTTCTAACTAAAAGAGAGTTTATATAGAGTTGTTAACTGTTGGACTTTTTCTAAGCTTACAGACCACATTTGCAAATATGATGTATGCAATAAAAGAGATATCAGATCCTCCTGTTTGCAAGTGAATCAAGACAGAAGCTGTGCATCTCATCAAGGAGATCCTTACTGTCCAAACCTCTCTATCTGTTTTACTGTATTGTATTTTCAGTGTAAAGTGACTTCTTTCAGTGAAAAATTGCATTGTAGTGCTGCCCTGTATACTGTGCATGAACTGTTGATAGTGTTTCTCTAGTAAAGGTTATATCCACACTGAGCTATTCGCTTCCATTCTCAAACTGGGTCAGAGTAAGACAAGACAACTAGAACAGGTGTGTCCACATCAATGAGCTGCTTCACCCAAGTGAGTTAGTTATTCCTAGAACACACTGGAATAAGATAGCTGTTAAGGATCCAGGGATAGTTCCACTACCCCTCAGCATGTGCTGTTCAGTGAAATGGAAACTCTATCTGACCTCAAATGAGACCCTGATTGTACAGTAAAGATATACCCAAAGAAACCCATCTTATGTCAAAATTATTTTTTAATGGTTAGTATTCATGCACCACTTTGGGGTTCCAAGGCTGCATTGTATAGCAATACATGCAACTCACATGTACCTTGCTAGTATGTCGAGTTCAAATGTGGTTTTATGCAAGAAATGCAGGTGCATTAAAGTGAAAACCTTTACAAATTTAGTTTTGGGCCCAGGTCTTCAAGTTCCAAGGAAAGGTGATGGTTTATTTCCATATGATTTGCAATAAAAATTAAATTTCATTAAATACTTTTAAATATAGTGCATCACACTGACTTCTATCTCACAGACTAACAAGCAAAAGGTGAATTTAAACTGAAAAAAATGAAAGTCAATAAATACTACTTTACTTCTTTGAGAAGTTTCCAATTTTCCAGAATTAAATTTTCACTGGTTTTCACATGTTTTATGGTTGATTTACATTATCTTCTAAGAGGAAAAGTCCTGAAATGAGAAGCTGAACCTGTTTATCAGGAAAATTTTTGCTTGGGTCTCTGTAGTTAACTGAATTAGTTTGTGTATTATCCTTAAACTGTGTATCATTTTAATGATTAAGTTTTAGTTCATTACTTGATGGTTTGATATGTAGGAAAGCACTGTATGAAGGGCAAAACCACATTAATCTTCATATGTTATTCTATCTCACTAATATTCAGCAGGTGTGATTTCTAATTTGTAATAAGTGTAGAACCTAAGAAAACTCTGCAGCCTGGTGTAGCAGGGTACTAAACTAGCATATTTGATTTCACTTTATTTAAATTAAGTAAAGGTTAACAAAATCTAAGCTCAGTCTCGGAGGCTTTTAGTGAAGTTGCAATAAGTTCAAGTATTTGTTGTGTGATTAAGCTAAATTAAGCTTGTTTTTTCCTTCATTTTTTTCTCCAACCCATATAAACCACCTTTAGAACAGGACTGCCACATAACGGTATAAAGCCTGCTTCCTAGCTTTATTACTGGTTAAAATTGCCTGAGATAGATTCAGTATTCAAAGAATTTCCGGTGACATAAACATGGCTGCAGAAATAATTTTCAACATTAAATTTCGTGAACTGCTGAACTTTGTTAATATTTTTTGCAGTGTTCAATTATTTTAATAAATTGTACAGCGCTAGCAGTGGAATGAAGTCCAAAGTCTGAAGACTGAAAGCCTGAATAGGTCAAAGAAAAACAGTCAGCTTGCAATCTTGAGCCTTTTAAAACACTAACTAGAAAATTAGGCAGGAAAACAGTTACAAAAATATTGAGAATATCTTTGATCAGCTGGTTGAAGAGAAGTAATATGACAAACAGGAAATTACAAAGAATAACTATTTTGACTGTAGTGGAAATAGCAACTTAGGTAGCTGTAGTTCAAACTAGATACAGAATATTTTCCTGGAATTTGAAGGAAAGGTATCCAGATGTCTAAACATTCTGCTCAATGTGGCTTTTATTTCAAGCTTGGCAAGCCTTCAGAAAACTGGTAGACAAGTTTAGCTGGAAGACGTTTTCCAGTGTATTTACATAATTTCATACATATTTTATGCTTCTGCATTACATCTTTTAGCAGTGGTCATATTTAATTTTAGGATTCTTTTAAAACATTATACATAGTTCTATGAATTATTTCATTACCCCACGTCAAAGCACTTTGCATATTAAACAAACTTTTAGACCTGTGAACAGCTATAGTAAACAAAAGTGAAGAGAAACTATGGAGAAAGACATTACAGAAAATTCAGCAAAGTGCCTCCATGTAATTGCAACATACTGTTCTCAAATGTGTTAAAAATGAACTGCAGCGAAAAAAAAATGTTTCTCCTTTACTCACACCACATTTCTGGTACTGTGTATCTTAAAAATAAAATCCCATATAAGCATTCTTTGCAGATCCAATTGAAAAAGATGCAAAGCATTCTGCTTGAAGTCTGGGACATAAAAATCATAAGCTACAGCAAAGAGACAACATACCTAGACAATACAGTACACATAGATGTGAAATGTAACAGGTGGGGTCAGCTGTGTGCTCCTGAAGGCTGCATCTCTTAGCAGCTGCTGCTTGATGAACAAAAAGAGCAGTACTATACATTATTGCTAATCCTGCAGGATGTTGGGTGTCTAATCACACCACTATAGGGTGGTATAACCATCAGCATCTCCGTGCTTGTGGCTACCATCTCACCCTAGGGGGCCAGAGAAAACCTGCTGGAGATGCCTCCACTTTGGGCTATGAATATTTATCTTTCCAGTTTCCTCTAGCTTGTTATGCAACTGAAGTGGAATGTCTGCTTTTGTTTTCTGTTTTTTTTTTTTTCCAATACTGTTTCTGTGGTTGAAGCCAAATTATATTGCTTTTAAAAGCTGAAGGTTTTTAGACCCAGAACCCATGTCACATTCTGCCCATGAAAGCAAAGACTTCTGTTTTTTTGGTGTAATGTTTATTAGTATTTTGCATACTGTGTAATTAAATAAACAAGATTGTTCATACACACTGTGTATATGCAATTAAAGACAAAAAATCCCTTTCAAACATAATAAACCTTCAATAGCTGGGAGACAGCAAAATTATTATTCTCGATCCTGTTCTCAATCCAGATGAGTAAAGCAGCAGAAACAAATGAAAATAAACTCTCTTTGTTTTTTAGAAAGAGAAAAAAACAGATATGTGTATATAGAAATTATAATTTTTAATACACTTCATTATGAAGGTACAATACACACAGTGCTAGACATTTGATTACTTCAGCATATTTTATAAACATTAACTAACCTTATGTCATTAAAATATGTATTGTTTTCTCTGCCCATATATGAAATCTGATAGTATGGAATGCTGCAGACTAGACTTTTTTGTTTGATTTTGCTCTCCTTGGGTGTTGGATGATCAGCATTCTGGAAGTCAGGCTCAAATTGCCTCAAGGTATTCCAAAACCTGTGAGGTATCAAAATTCAGTGGCTGTGATTCAGGGTACATTTCTGTGATTAGACACAGAAAACAACTCCATGGACACACTATTGTGCACTATTGTGGCCAGGCAATACAAACTAGCTCTGTTCTGGAAGACATGTTTTGTTAGCATGACACCAACAGAAGGGCATGTTAGTTCAGGTTGAATGCAAATAGAGCTACATGGCTTCCAGACTATAGCTGACTCGGATCCAGAAAGATTTGAGGGTCAACAGAAAAGGCATGTGTAGACCTGCCTGTAGAAGAATGATATATAGCAGTATAACACCCAGATTTTTATCTATGCCTTTCCTTGTGCCTTAGAAATTGCTAGACTCTTTCCTCTTTAAAAAGAGATGCACTGAAAATTACAATAAAACCTGATGTCCTAATAAATATTTGAGAAGCAATAGTAAGAACCTACAGTGCAGAAAATAAAAAGGGAGTATTATGGATATGTTTATTTGTCTGAAAGCTTCATTTTTATATAGAATCATAGAACAGTTAGGGTTGGAAAGGACCTTAAGATCAAATAGTTCCAACCCCCCTGCCATGGGCAGGGACACCTCACACTAAAGCATGCTATATGATAGAAGGATTTTGTGATAATGCTCATACATTACTGTCTTTCTTCTTCAATGCTGTTTAATGATGTAGGAAAATGTGCCCTTGTGTACAAAAAGGTTAAATCTGATATACTGAAAACAGCCACTGAAATGCTGGGATGACGGTGCCCTCCATTTCTCTGCTTTGGAGGAAGACCAGGAGTGACTAGACTTAGACTTTTTTATACTCTGTTTATGATGTGCATTTCAGTCCAACAATTATCTATTTTTCTACTTGGAAAAGGCATTTTAATATCAAACCTAGGATTTTATTATTATTATTATTATTATTATTATTATTATTATTATTATTATTATTATTGTCATTCTTCTTCCTCCATAGATATGGAGAATATTTGATGCTAAAAGAAATAACTAGAATGTAGGTTCTACCCCATAAAAAGCCCGGAGTACTAGAGAAAGGAGGCACCATAACAGCAAAATCAAGTTATGAAGGGTTACTTCAAACCAAAGGGTTAGGTTAAATCATCATTAAATCAGAAAACAGGCCTTAGTCAAAAACCAAATAATTTCGTAAGATTAGGATGAATTGTGAGAGACAGAACTGTAGCAGTGTAGGACAAAATATGTGGTGCTGGTAAAGGACAGGAGCAGGAATCAGAGGCAGGCAGGAATCGTTAGCAGAGATTGCTGGAGAGCCACAGTGAAGACGTACAACATCTAGGAAGAGCATGTGGGACTGCATCACTGAGTTAACAGATCAGCCAGGGTCACCGGCCAGTCTTTACCTTCTCCCCGCCTTGGTTATGCCTACCAAATCCTTGCTGTCCAAGGAGACTGGCAGCCGATAAGCTGGTGAGTAAATAGTCAGAAGGGGCTTACACACGTCATGTAGCACCCTATACAATCCAGTTCCAGGGATGAGTCAGAACTACAGATTAATTGTGTTAGGGAATCCAAATATGTGGATTTTCATGCTCTCTGAATTAGCTGAGGATCCAGCCAGCTCCATAGCAGTCTGCCATTCAAAGCAGCTGAGGCACACATATCTGTGCAGTAGATGCAGTGAATTCATGAAAGGGGAAAAAACCCTCACCTCAAGTTTCAAGCATTGCACTGATTCTGATTTTATGTTCTGTAAAAAAGCACGTGTGCTGCAATTCAGCATATAAACTGGAACAGAGGTCCAAAATAAAATGGTAGTCACTAGCTTTTGGTGTTCTTCGGAAAGCTAAATGCATCCTGAAGTTATTGACTGTGGGTGCGTTGACTCTCATTTAAGCTGCATCTGAGGGGGAAGACAGAAAAGACTTAAACTGTAGGCCTTGGTATGCACATATCTCACTTGAGTCTACTCTGAGAGTAAAGATATAATCTGTGAGATTGTATGGTCTGTATTTTAGCAGTAAGAACTCTGGGTTCTAGATCTAATTCTACTACTGATTTTTGCTACCGCTGAACAATAAATCTGTATATTACTTCTGCTGCTTGTAAACTGGGGTAAGAATGCTTACTCATATTCACCATAGTGAAATGCTCTTAAGAGTCTGACATGAACAGTGTTATAAAAATATTATCATATTTCATTCTTCCTAAGTGTAGCAATTTTTTAAAATTGACAGTTGAATGAGATACATTTCCTGGCTTTGCCATTGCTTTATTCTTCTCTTTTGTTCTCTATAGGAACATGTTTAGACAATTTGGCTTTTAATTTTGCATTTAAGTTGTACCTTTCCAAAAAATTTCATTTTAACCATCCTGAAGTTGGAGAGGAAATTATTCTGTATGATTTAAAGTCTTAGCCTCTCAGGGTCATATAATAAGAATAATTGATTTGGTTTCGTGTGCTTGTTTTTACAGTTTTGCAGCTCTTTTCAATACAGGTATAACTCTGGAATTAAGATTCAAGGGTAACTAATAACTACCCCCAAGGACAATCATAGTAACGCAATAGCCAGAATGGTGTGAACTTCTCCATTAGCTTTATTTACAAAAGCCTTTACTATCACAGGAAAATAGAGCGACAGAACAACTTGCATGTGCACCAGCAGCAGTAGGGACCATTGGTGCACCATTTAGAGAGGTGTCATGAAGAGCTTTATATAGTTTTCGTTGAACTATGGATAATGAATTAAGAAGGCCTCAAGCTTGTGTTTCAAGACAACTGAAGTGAGTTTTTGTTTTGACTTCTCATCTGCCATAACAATTTATTTTAAGTAAGCATCTCCTTCCAAAACATGTGCATTTTATCCTTAGAAAGGGAAACAGGTTATCCTCTAGGCTATGTTCTTCTAAGTAGTTTTTCCACATCGTGATATTGAGAGCAATAATGGATCAATGCATGAGAACTTCATTGTGAGTTAAGTAGCTTCATTATAAGGATTGTCTTGAATTTGCACAGACATAACATATACAAATCAACAGGCTGGGAAAAAGCCATACTCATGTATGACTGTATCCCCTTTGCTTGGAAAGGTTTTGGTAGTGAGGAGTTGCAAGGGTGGCTTCTGTGAGAAGCTGCTAGAAGCTTCCCCCATGTCCAATAGACCCAACGCCATCTGGGTCCAAGATGGACCCACTGCTGGTTAAGGGCAAGCCCATCAGTGTTGGTGGTAACACCTCTGGGATAACATTTATGAAGGAGAGGAAAAAAACCCCACATAGCAGCAGCTGGAGAGAAAAGTAAGAATATGTGAGAAAAACAGCTCTGCAGACACCAAGATCAGTGAAGAAGCAGGGGAGGAGGTGCTTCAGGCAACAGAGCAGAGATTACCCTTGCAGCCTGTGGTGCATCTCATGCTGAGGTGGGCTGTGCCCCTGCAGCCCATGGAGGTCCATGGCAGAGTAGATCTCCCCTTGCAGCCCATGGACAACACCACACCAGAACAGGGGGATGCCCGAAGGAAGTTGTGACCCCATGGGAAGCCTGAGCTGGAGAAGGCTCGTGGCAGGACCTGTGGCCCTGTGGAGAGAGAAGCCCATGCTGGAGCAAGTTTGCTGCAGGACTTGTGACCCCACAGGGACCAACACTGGAGCAGTCTGCTCCGGAAGGACTGCACCTCATGGAAGGGACCCTCGCTGGAGCAGTAAATGAAGAACTGCAGCCTGTGGGAAAGACTCACATTGCAGGAGTTCATGGAGGACTGCTCCCCACACTGGAGCAGGGGAAGAGTGCGAGAAGTCCTACCCCTGAAGAGGAAGGAGCAGCAGATGAACAGACCACAACCCCCATTCACTGTTGCCCTGTGCTGCTGGGGATGGGGGAGGAGGTAGAGAAAATTGGGACTGCAGCTGAGCCCAGAAAGAAGGAAGGGGTGGGGGGAAGCTGTCTGTAAGGTTTGGCTTTATTTCTTAATATCTTACTCTGATTTGATTTGGAATAAATTAAACTAATTTCCCCAAGTTAAGTCTTTTTTTGCCCATGATGGTAATTAGTGAGTGATCTCTTCTTGTTGTTATCTCAACCCACAAACTTTTGGTTATATTTTTGCTCCCCCCTGTCATGCTGAGAAGGGGAGTGGTGAGCACCTGGTATCCAGCCAGGGTCAACTCATCATAGTATGTAGGCTGTGCATGCTCCAAGCATGCTCTTTATATTAGTGGCTAAAAATGGCCAATTAGCTCTACTTTATATTGTCCAAAGCTGGAGAAGGAAATAAAAATATTTTCATGCATCATGAAAGAGCCTCAGAGTTGGAAACTCAAAGGTATATTTAAAACCAGTAAGTATTATTTCATCTAAGACTTGCTTCTCTAAAACAGTGATGTCAATTAAAAAATGAAGCTTCTCTGCACTTTACAGGATCAGTCCTTGAAATTCTTTCCAGAATCCAAATTGACAGCATTTTAGAACAATTGTTTTTCATTATGGGTATTTTAATTCTCCTGTTTCTATACCAAATAATTTTTGTTTATATACGAAGTGTCAACGGATACTGTACATACTGAACTCATAAAAGTCTTGTGTAACACACAGCTAAGTAAAGAGAAGTAAAGAACTGAGGTATATACCAAAATCCTAGCTGAAACTATTAAATTGTACTTTTAAGGGTCCCACTGCAGAGAAACGCTTTCTGTTTACTCACTTGAAGTAGTGGCAGTTAAAATGAACACATTAAAAAAAATAAGTGATAGCATTTCCAAATTCTGTTAATCATCATTTTTGCTTTTTGTCTGTGACCAAAAGCTATTTTGTCATGAAAGCTCCAAGATTTCAGCATTCTATTTTTAAAAAACTTTTTTTCTCTTCTGAACTCTTAGAATATGTAGCAGCTTACATAACTATCTAGAGTTTGTACTATAGCAGTAATTTCATTTTTCTTTTTCTTCTTTTTTTTTAATATTTTAATCTTCAAGATCAGGAAAAATATAGGGTTTGTTTTGCATAAATTCTTTGAAAAGAAATCTCTTTGATTTTAATATTTTTGGAGTGCTATTGATGTAAGATCAAACCTTCTTTAAATGGTTAGGGATAAAATACTGAAGTAATACAATACAGCAGTTTTGGGACAAGAACTGCATAAATCAGCTAAAGGCCTTTTAAAGCATATAACTGGCTGGCAAAAGCAGACCCATTTCAAAACTGTCATAACACCAGCTTGTTTTTCAGTTCTATAACTCAGAATGTCTGGATTTAAATAACTTTTTTCTTTTTTTTTCCCTTCAGGGTACAACTCAAACATTGTAACGAAAACCACTATACATTCTGTGTGTACAGCTATTATATACAGATCAGATCATCCTTGTCTCTTTTCTATAGGCAGCATGCATGTACAGACATTTAATATTCATTTTCCCTGGTAGTCAAAATGTACAAAGTAGCCACAAAACATAAAAAAAAATCTCAGGTTGTTAAAATCTTTGACTTAATCCCGCCATGAGTTTAAGAGGAAGGGGTTCCTGTAGAACCTTATTAGTTCCTGCCTGCCTGTGGAGAGCTCAATGCAGGGTCACAGATTAAATTATTACTGTAAGTGTTGGTATTAAATGCCCACCTAGAAACACCCTGAGATGCACAAAAATAAAGGTGTGCTTTGTAAACATGTAGTGGGCTTCATGAATGTGTGTAACAATTCACAGGCAGTACAGTTGCATTCTGGTGTCTATGCCGTTGTATTTCCTCTGTACTTGCAAATGTAGGCCACATGGCTGGGACATGGTTTTTAAATTAAATAGAATGTTAAATAAATTCATCCAGATGATATTATTTGTGAAAATTTATTTTACCTATTACAGAGGTTTTTTTTCAAATGATGGTTGCTTTCGGGTTTATAATGACAACCAACCGAAGCAAGACCAAACTTTTCCATAAGGTGATCAGGGAGAATTAGAGTCAGAATAGACAGAAGAAATAATATTAAGTGCTCATGGAAATAAAATTTATTAGTTAGAATTCCTCAAGAATATGGTGATCCGTACAGTCTCAAACAAGTTGGGATAATTTTAATATATATTCCATGATACTCTAGTCTCCTACTGTAGTGGGAAATCAAGAGGAGTAACTCTATGGTTAAAGATTAACAAATATAAAATCAGAATCATTAGAGAATATAAAAAATGTGTTAATTAATTTTTAATGGAACACTTTTCCTTGGAAATTAATGAATGTAATTTTTAAATATATTTTAGTTTTGACTAGTTAAAATGTGATGGGCACCATGCGAAAATATTGTCAACAATAATTTGCGCAAAAAAAAAAAAAAAAACACAGAAAAAAAACCTCAAACCCCTAAGCCAATTTCGATCCTCTTTTGTGAACATTTCAGTAAATGAAATTATTTGCAAGAAGTGATAGAAAAATAGGAAATGTTAAACCCACATCAAAGTGTATTAATGTTGGATACCTGACTTCACCTGACTTTTTCCTACACAAGGGAAAAAGCATCAAGCATGAGCTATTTACAAAATCAATTTTATGAAAAACTCTATTCTTCAGGAATATAGAATACAATTATTTGCAGAAACTATTTTGCATGAGTTTTTTAATAATATATAAATATCAAGATAACTGTGAGTCAGCCTGGGAAAATTCAGAAAAGAGAATATTTGTCACCTAAATTATTCATTGTAAACTATTTGCTCAAGTTATGTCAATTCATTATTTAATTAACCATTTGATCAGCAAGTTTAGCACATCTAGGAGCCTCTCCAGAAGCGGAAGTGGCAGATGGCCGTGGAGATAGGAGGGTTGGGGGAAGAAAATATTTCCTGCATTGTGCTATGGGACTAATCACCTGAGCTTGCAACTGACTGCAGGGCAATGCTGGAGACCACCCTTCAGCCAAGTCAGCTCTGCAGCCATACTGTATCATCTACTAAAGATACAAATTCACTAGATGGGGGACTGGCCATGTGGTCATTGCATGCTGCTAGCCAAACATACTGATAAGGCTTACTGAGACCAGGAAATGCTTAGAACAAGCCGGTTCATTCCTATGGGTAGGGATGAAACAACCAAACCCCAGAGTCTGAAGAACTGGGAAATTCTTTTAATTAGCATGCTACTAAAATCTCAAAACTTGCATGTTTCCCTCTCCTGTTGACAATATCACTCACAAATGACTCACTACAGTTTCTCTATTTTTTTTCTTAGTTCTAACATGGTAAACACCTTTACCTTACAAAAATCTATTTATCTTTGTTCTGTATGTGCCAATTGTTCTTCTGCTACATTGATACAACTTCTATTGCAGTTATTGCAATGGGAATTGTACTGATATTACAGGAGAGTTGGCTAAAGGTGATTACTTATTATATTTTCAGTGAAGAGAAATCTGGTCTGCAAGTTCTAATTATTCTGGTAAAAACTTCCTCTGACACAGTGCCCAGGAATCCAGTTAAGTTACATCAGAGATTAATTTTTCTCATAATAATTTTTTAATTGTAAAAAGAAACATAATCAAGTTTATTTAAATTTTACACTAGTTTGCTTCAAAGGGTCAGTTTAATATTTGATTTGAAATCAGGTAAAATGCATGTGTGTGTGACAAATTAATGTTTAAACAATCAGACGTGACAGATGCTGACAGATACTGTCTAATTCTCCTGCATGCAGACTGCATTGTGAGTCACAAGGCTCAAGGTCATGCATCTATAACCACCCATAAGGCTTTCTTCACTTGAAGCACAAATTTAAGTTCCATTAAAGCTAATGTAAGATACAGATGCTTAACTGGAAGGAGAATAGACCAATCTTCCAAAATGCTGTATAATCAGTAGTGATGTGGTTCATAGCCATCATTCCTAACCTTGGCAAATTATTTTGTAGTGATTAAATAAAACACCCATGCAGCAATAAACCTGTTATTATATATAAAAAAAATCTCTTGGGAATAGGATACTAGAACTAGAAAAAAAAATGAAGAAAGGACTTCCTTGCTGGCCCCTCCCTTCCAAATCTTTTTTCAGACTGTGAAAATATTGACTTTCCAGCAAAGTTTTTAAGCTAAAAAAATCTCAGTATTTTGATTAAAATTGTCATTCTGGCCTGCTTGCCTTCTTGCCTACCTTCCTGCCTGGCCTCCCGTCTTCCTGACTGCCCTCCTTCCTTCCTGCCTGCCCTCCTTCCTGCCTGCCTGCCTACCTTCTTGCCTTCCTCTTTCCCTCCCTCCTTCTTTCCTTCCCTTTTTCTTTCCTTCCCTCTCTTCCTCTTGCTCTGTGTATGGAAACAGTTCTCCCACTATACGACCACTCTGCTTAGACCCAAGACATTTTATTCAGATGGCTCTTCAGATCCCTCCTTGGAGTGCATTATAAAGTCCTGAGAATTGCTGGCTGGGAACAGGCACATGCAGAGCGAATCACAGGGAGGCTTGGTGAAATTTCCCCTGAGTCACCAGTTGAGAAAGCACAGTACCTTAACTAGGTCTGAAAGAAAGCCTATGCCTGTTTCTAGAATACTGAAGTATTTTTATTTATTTTTAGTTTTCCAGTGGTTGTTCACAGAACTTTTTATTTGAGACAGTTGAGTCTTGAAATCACTTCTTGGTTCTAACTGGGGGACAATGGGGTTGGGTGGGATGTATGGTAGATTTATAAAAATCACAGTCACTTGTTTGCTGAAATATTAATGTGATTTTGGCTTTGCCCACAATAGAGTTTGTTGCTGACTCTCTCCATGCCTGTAACTGATCCTAGCTTACAGTTCTCACATATCTTGAAAGATATTAGGCAGCAACACACTTGTTCGAGAATTCCAGGCTCATTTTATGTTAAAAAAACCCAACAACAAAATAAAAAAATGCATGCAGCACTTAGTAGGTAAGCTCTCTGGATCTCCACCCTTTCTCCCTGCCAATGTGGAGTTTGGCTGCCTGTCCCTTTTGACCCCGATTGTCAGCTTACATCAATACAAAAGCCTATCTCAGAGAAGGGAAAAAAAAAAGCTGGAGACCTACTTTTTTTTTTTTTTTTTTCCACTCCATAAAAGCAGAGTTTCTCTTTACATTTCAGGAGGGCCCCCTCAACTTAGGCTTTAAGGAGTTCAAAGATCAACTCTTCTTCTAATCACAGAAAACACATCAGAGTAATCAGCATGCTGGGAAAGGAAGGGCAGGAAAATTATAGGAAAATTTAATGGTGATTTATTGAAAATTGGTAACTGGCAGCAGCATTTTATGAAAGATTCTCTGGATCAGCTCTACATTTTACGCCTACTGTGGTTATGGAAGGGGAAAATAAATGGAACCTGATCCCTAACTGAAATGTAAACCTCTTGTTACTCACTGCCTTTGGGACATTAGCATTTCCCACAGCATAACCTGCTATTTTTCTAAAATATAGGAAAACAGTTTTTAGGGGGTGCATTGCATTTACAGGAAATCAGGACAGAGACAGGATTTACAGTAACCAACATTTTTACCTTCAAATTGTATGTCTGTTTAGTGTTTGTGAATGAGGTGTCTTGGTCTGTGACAGATGCTGAGGAAGACATTGTTCAAGCATGTGTTGCATAGCTCAGTCAGTGCACCTCAATCTTGCCCTGCCACAGCTCCACTATTTCAGTCCCAAAGCTCTTTTCAGCAGAAACAGTCAAAACAGTGCCATTGGTTCATGATGTGCTCAAATGGGGACTAGGCTGAAACCAACAAACTCATTTTCACTTGTGACCCTAGCTAGTGAGCTCTAGTTATGAGAGCTAGAATTCCTACAGCTCCTAATAAAAGTATAGTCAGGATGAGAAAGTCTTACAGAACACCTGGGCATTAGTGCTATTAATTCCCATCTAAAATGGCCTGTTCAATGTAAAATATACATTAGTAACACTACTGAAGACCTTACCGTATTGATAATGATGAGTAGGGCCAGGAGCAATGAGAAAAAGAAGTATAATGAAGAGATTACAATCAGAAAGGGTATTAAGGCAAATCTTGCTTAATGAGGCTATTGGTATCAAACTACATTATTCATAGGGACCTCTGATTAGAGACAAATGTCAAATGTAACATACATTTCTGGTTGGCAAGTCTTCATTTGCATTTCAAACAAAAAAACTGTTGGTTCCAGGCATTAGAGCAGCAAACTGGACCTTTTTTGAGTAAGTTTTGCCACATTCACAAAACACCTTTCAATTAATAATACAAAAGATAAAGTAGGGCTCTTTAACAAAAAAAATCATTTAGGCATAGAAGTCACTCAAAATCCCATGCCTTTAGTGTTCACAAATATAGAATCATAGAACCATATATTGGTTCAGGTTGAAAGGACCCTATTTCTAAGAGCAGGATGGATAAGGGCTATGCAAGACAGTACAGACTTCTCCATTCTCCGAGTTTCTTCCTGTTTTTCCTTCCCGTGTCTGTAACACAACCAAAGTGCCTTCAACCTTAGAAACTATGGCTCTACCACTTGAGGGCAGTGGATGGCTTTCTGTGAAGAATTTGAATAGGCATTTAAAATTTTATTTTACTATATATGTTCTTCTCTTTCTATTCTGGAAACCAATTCTTTGTTTTCCCCTGGTCTTTCCTAAATCCTCCACTCTTAGTACTTTTTCACATTTTCAGTATTTCAGCTTACCCACTTTATGCAATGGGACGTTTCTCTTTATTTAAGATACAACTTTAAGGGTGCACTTCTCAATCTCATACCAACAAAGAAAGAACCAACAGAGAGTTAAGTCAGATTGGGCTTCTGAGACTTGTTTAATAAAGCAAGCTTTTTAAAGATACATTTTAGCAGCTTGTGATATAACTTCACAGAGATTGCTTTGATGTTCTCTGTAAGTATGTTGGCAGAAATCTGTGCAATTTGTAGAAAATTATTCATAGTACACCTTACTGTATATGGTAAACAGAATCAGCATGAACCTTTCTTTTTGCAATAACTTCTTAAAGTATGTCATTACCACTATCATAATTAGATTTGAATAGGAGTTATATTATGTGAAGAGTTACATTAATTACTGCTGTAGTTTTAATTGAGCAGAGTGTGTGATGGCATTTATTCAAATTTTAGTGAATTGTGTGTCCTAAATGTTTGGTAACACTTTGTTAAAACTGACGCAATCAGTTATTGTCCTTAGTATTCATTATTAGAACATAAAGCATACTGAATTATTTTGGTATTCATGTGGGTCTAAAATATAATACTGCAGCTATCCTATTGTAATTTTCCAAAGCATTAATTAGTCCTACTATACAAATATGAACAGATAGTTACATAAGAAAACAGAAAGGGCCATGAATTAAAACCCTTAAATAAAGAAATTTTGCTTTTGATGCCTAAGAGTGATTTACATATGTAAGGAATATATCAAATGTCTTTGCTAGTAAGGCAAATGGAAGTGAATCCATTTGATTCCATTTTTAGTTTGTACTATAAGCACAAACTGTGTTAAATAACACCTTGTCACAAGTTGCCCTTGAAAGTCAGCTTGCAAGACCCCAGGTCCCATGGTACATTATGGTACCTTCTCTCTCCAGGAGGCCACTTTTCAGCCCTGTGCTTTTGACCTTTTTTTCTTGCCTTTTTAGTGAATGCCTACCCAGAGGGTTGCAGAAAGACCCAGACTTGCTCTGAGCACAGCTAGCAGCAGGGGAGGGATTCAGAGGTAAGTTTTGCTCTTGAAACTGGTCAACATCACACCTGGATGGAGGCTTATTCCATGTCTGGGCTCTCATTCTCTTACAGCACAGATACTTGTGTGAACCAAGAAATGGCTTCAACAGGAGGGATTCAACATTTCCCCTTCACACAAAGGAACTGACACTCATCCATGTGGTTTATGCTTAAGATGAAGATTTTCAAAATTATCAAAAAACTTCAACATCTTTGGTCAGTTTTTCTTAGCCCTCATACGAATGTGTTAGTGATTTTTAATTTTCAGGGATGAGAGTTCAGTTTGACAGGCATTTGTCTGATATTTTTCACCATGGACCTTAAATGAGGCATAAAAAATAACTTGCCTGTTTTGAAACCTAGGTGCACATAGAAATCTGCTTGGGAATTCAAGAACTTTGAAGTTTCATATAAAGATTTTTTGCATTATGTTTTAAAGAAGGAAAAAAATCACAGATTTTATTAAAAAAAAAAAAGTCAGATGAATAATCATCCTTAAATGGCATTTTTACTTTGCAGCAATTTTTAATGATTTACAAATTAAGAATTATCCCTTACTTGATTTTAAGACCATGATTAAGAGTAAAACTGTCAAACGCAGGGATATCTTAAAATTATGTTCTTGCAATCACACTGTTTTGAGAAAAATGTTAGATGAAATACTTTGTGCATGGCTGTTTTAAAGTGTGTAACTGTAAATTTCTTAGAGCACATTGGTGTTTTTCAGATCATTGTGCTTGTAAAGACATCTTAGTATACCTCCTTTAATGCTTTTATGATCACTCTGACATTTAATAAATTTAAGGAATTTTTCTGCATGTGATGTCTGTAATATCTAGTTATACGTGAAAATATTTTCAGCACTGTATTGTGTCAAAATGTATATATCAAACAGTTATCTTTATCTGGGCAGGCTTCAAGATTTTTCAAACAAATGCTTTTCTCCCCAGTTAAGAGTTTGTTACAGCGTTCATGGAATTGTTCTGTCTCAGTTAGTAAGCCTTTACTGCTGGTGCCCGTACTCAGCTTAATGCCAAGCCTACACACATTTTATAGCTCTGTGGTGCTCTTTCCTTACTGTCTCACCTGATTTGTTTGCCTGTCCATCTTGCACTTGACGAGCTAGGGCACATGCATAGTAGAGTTCTTCATTACCTAGTGAAAGATCTGGAGCACAGGGCATCTCCAACAGAGCAGGGCTGGACCTATTGTAAATATGAAACACAGGGATAGGGCAGGGAGACTATAGAGAACTAAAATATTCTCCAGAACCCCTACTTAAAGAGTATGTCATAAGGGATGAGTACAAAGCTTCAGACTAAGAAGGAACAGTTTGGCTTTGAGTTTCAGCATTTCTGAGTGCCTGACATCTCAGTATCATTAGGTCCTTTAGCATCTGTGCGCTAGCAAGGATGTGTGCATATACATCTGTATATACATGTGGATGTATATGAGTATAATGGTACCTATTTGAGGTGTTTCATGTTTTCATGCTTTTCTTTGTAGTATTTGAACAATTGTCTTTCTTCCTTAAACAGGAAGATAGGTTGGGTTGTTTGGTTTTTTTTTTTTTGACCCAAAGTTCCTCTAGTTAAGTGTCTGTACATTTCAGAGAAATGTTCTTATTTGGAGAATGATCACAGTAACCTCTGGCTACTTTAAGATGTAGTGTAGGCTTTCTTAGTATAAATCACTGAAAATATTCAGTGCGGCTCTTCCATTAAAAAAAAAAAAAAAATCTCCTTGTTTGGAGTTATTTTTCACATTTTGGGGTTCTTTTTCATTCAGCCTCACAGATTCTGTTGTGAGATGGACCCTTTATAAAATAATAAAGTAATAAAATGAATAAGCCTTGATGTAACATTTCTTAGTGATTACTGTAAAGTTAAAAACATCAAATGAAACATTAACATCATTTGATGTTTTCATACCTAGATATACTGAAAAACACCAAATAAGGATATCCTGAATTTCACTTTTTCACTTGAGACAAGAGTGTTCTATGTATACTGCCTGTCAAAAGACTGCAATGGAAACTTTATAATACCTATATGTTACCCATCTATATAATTTTCTGTTCTCTCTGGCCTTCTATCACTTTTCACTTTATCATTTGAATATTTTTTGTCTACTTTGTGACCCAATCTGTCTTAATTCCATTATTATTAACAATTAAAAACATTTCAGTGAGACCATGTGTTCTTTATAGTCTTATAATATCCTTTGGAGCTCTTGCAAGACTGGATCTTTCCACAAGGACTAATCCCTGGTATTTTAGCTTACCTGTTTTCCCACACACCCGCATTAGTAAGCAAAATAGCAAAGGTCCGCTTCCCAGCCTGTGATGCCCCATAATATTTTACTGTATTATTTCCTGGTATGGTCTTCACCTGGACATCCAAAAGCTCACTGACAATGCTTCAGCATGGTTCAATTAATTTCAGGGACTAGAAACTATTCCAAACAAATTTAAAATGGGGGGGGAGGAGGGAGAAAGGAGAATTTAACTCTGTGGGTAGATATTGTATGCCAATTCTCAATAAAACCATTGTAATTTTAATTATTAATAAAGAAATAATCAATGTATTTTCTATAGACAGAACCATGGAAAATCCTGTTTATCTTCACAGAACCACTGATTAAAGTTCTTTGATATAAAATGCTGACCTGTGGTGAGGCTTTGTCATTGTTTCTAGTAGCTCTGGGGATATGTAAATCCACATCTACTGAAAGAAGTCAAACCACCTTTGAAATATCTAAAACAATAATAATATATTCAAATATTTTAAAATAGCTGCAATATTAAATATAAAACTTTTTAATATGCATTTTAAATATATATAAACAGGTGCAAATGTTAGAGGTTAAGTTCTGTTTTAAAATTAAAAAACAACAGGTTTTGCTACGTTTTCACATATATTTCTTAATTCTCCCAAAAAAACCCCAGGAGAATCAGGTAAATCAGTTTTGCCAATTTCCAATTTTTTTTGGATGGGAAGTGGTTCTTGCCAGTGAATAATTTTTCTTTTCCACCTCAGACTCCACAGGGGGGTAGATGACTGTCTTACTTATCTTTAAAGGTAGCTGTCTTGGGCATTAAAATTATATTGCAGTCACTAAGGATTTTGACTTACATCCCTATCATATTTAGCAACAAAATCTTACAGGATATTCAAATAGCTCCGCATCTGGTCAGATGTTCAGATTACATGTCTGTTTTCAGTTCAACTTAAAATGTTGGCAGGCAACAGTTTTTGAGAAATAGGTGTACTGTCTGCACATACTTTGTTAAATGTGAGAGAGCAATAGAGAGAGCTCAAGTGGCAGACCAGTGATTGCTCATACTTGTCAATACTTAATATTGCTCTCTGGCAGAGTTTTTGCCCATATCAACTTGCAGTCTCTGAATTAATGCCAGGGCATGATTTGTGTGGATAAAGACAATCCCTAATAAACAGGGTGGACAAGACTGCTTCCTTCACCCCATGTGTTTCTCCAACGCTACTCAGCAGGCTCTGAACACTTCAAAATGCTGGTGTGCTTCCATACTACACCCCCAGTAACAAAGCATATATGATTGGTTTCTTAATTTCTGAACCATCCCTTTGATGGATTGAAACACAGTCCCCATGATTTCTGAAATATTTGGAACATGCCCATGTACACACATAAACACACACAAATCCCCACAACGAAGGAGAAGTTAGTTTGATATTTGGACTGCAAGGACAGAACAGGAAGCCCAGAGAAAGACTTACAGTCCAATACTTTCACATGAACCCATGCAGATTACAGCACTAATCTCCTGGCCAGAGATTAAATAGCTGTCCTCCTTCTATTTTGCTGTATCAACAGAATCATAGGATCATGGAATGATTAGGGTTGGAAAGGACCTTAAGATCACCTAGTTCCAAGCCCTCTGCCATGGGCAGGAATGCCTTACACTAGATCATGATGCCCAAGGCTCTGTTTAACCTGGTCTTGAACACTGCCAGGGATGGAGCAATTACCACTTCTCTGGCAACCTGTTCCAGTGCCTCACCACACTCACAGTAAAGAACTTCTTCCTTATATCTAACCTAGACTTCCCCTGTTTTAGTTTAAACCTGTTACCCCTTGTCCTATCGCTACAGTCCCTGATGAAGTGTCACTTTCTGGCACCCTACTTTGTACACCTCTACGTCTCTTTCATGTCTTTTGCTACAAAGTAGTAACTTCCAGCACAATGGGAGAATGAATGGCTACCTGTCATAGTGTCTTCAATCCCTACAATTTGTTTAACATTTTATGTGTGTCAGGTCCTTCAGAAACTTGACAAAGTCCAGATAAAAGGAAATTATTAGAAGTCTTTTGGTTAATGTATTTAGGTTTACACATCTCATAAATAAAACTAGATAAGTCCCTTTCATATAGCCAAAGATCAAAAAGAAGAGAAACATTCTATATTGTGACAGCAGCCCACTCTCGCTAGTCACTCCGGTCCTTCTGTCAGTGCAGAGCAGCTGGCAAAAAAGTTCATGCTCAGATGTCACATTCTTTGGATCTTAATTTTTGAGAGTCTTACTTACCCAGGCCGTTAGTTTAAGCCCATTTTTAATTATTTTTTCCCTCTATTCAATTTCTTCTCTATTAAGCATATATTATGACCAATATCTGTCCTTTACCACCAGAATAACTTTAAAAACTTTTGGAAGTCAATATTTCCTTTAGGAAAATAAAATCAGCCAAATTCTACCTTCAGGTCTTCTTTATAGACCTTTTTGTTTTTACGTGAATCTTTTCTGCATCTAGCCCAGATTTGAAAGAAGGCATGACACATTTTGTTGCTGTTGTTTTCAAGCTCTTGCCAAACCATGGCAGATATTGCTGCCTTGATTCCACCAAATTTGTGTTTTGAAGATTTACCCTGCAATCATCACATTTAGAGTCTTAATTATTTAAGGGAAATCAGAGGCTGAAGAACAATGTACAAGTCTGTCTGTTCACTGACTGCTTCCTGGTTTCTCCCGAGGTTTATGAATTCACATACTGGTAAACATGAAAATAATATTCACATTTTTTTTTTTATTAATAACTTAATTACAGAGTGGAATTTATGCACAACACAGGAATAACAATCCTGTGCATATTAGTTGAGGCAAAATAAAGCCAGAGAGAGAAAGAGATGGGGCTTGGGGTTTTTTTTGGTTGGTTGTTTTTTGGTTTGGGTTGTTTGTTTTTTCTAATTAGATACATTCCAGAATACTAACTACCAGTGTTTAACAACGAACAAGGAAGCTATATTTCTTCTAAGTTTAAGTTTCTTGACTCTGGTTGAAATTACTTTTTGGAAAGGTGTACACAGAAGACAAGAAATTAACCAAAGAGAAATGAGACGTTAAGTCTTTCTAAATTATCATAATTTTGAAGCTCTTTGGGAAATCAGATGTCGATGAAACAACCCAGGTGATATGAATAAGACAGTACCTGTAAAATATATGCCTGCATTTTTATAAAACCTATTTGTGAGTAAAAATGGGTTCATATTGCTCTTATGGACATTGAGTAACAAGAATTGCACTTAAGTGATGGCACAAGTCTGGATTTTCATCTATAGAACAAAAACCACCACAGAGTGTAACACAATTCGAAGACTCAAAAGAATCTGAAAACTGGAGAGTTTAAGGTCAGGGACAGTTCGTTATAACTGCAGTCATTACTCCTTCTTCTCTCTTTTTTTCACCTTGGCACTTTTAATCCTTTTGCAGATCTTCCTTCCTTTTACTGTGTGCTTTCTAGAAGTACTCATTACTGTTGTTTAATGTGTTAACAAATATTAATAGGTATCTCAGTGGTAAACTACAAGGCAGGATATAGCACAGACAAGTAAGATTTACACACCTCATTTTAAGAAAAATATAATAGAAAAGTATAATAAAATTAATGAGTAGTGGTTGATTTTTCTGCCAGTGTGTAGCTGAGTAATCATGCCACCCATGGGATCAAAAAGGTATCTTGATTGTGGAATAATGCCTTCAGCTTTTGACTTTCTATTGCAATATATAATAATGTCTCCTTAGAGCACAGTATGCAGTGTTTGTTTTCTCAGAGAATGTAGCACCCATTTCGTGCTAATCAGGACACAGTAAGGGTCTTTTGGTCTACAGGGAGCATGAAAAGCTGGGGAGTATCCGCATCAGGTATAGTGAGGGAGGAAGGAAAACAAATTTTCCTTTGAGGGACACAATGTGATGAACAGAGTAGGGAATCACAAAAGAGAAAATAGATGCATGTGTTTGCACAGCAGTTATAACTTAGATGGAGTGGAACTCCACCTAAAATAGTGTCTTGTCTATGAAATATGGAAGAAAATAGAGAAGGTTAGGACTGTTTTCTGGTGATAATCTGGCATGGGTCAAATGAGGTTTCAGGTTAAAGGGGGTAAGAGTGGAGAACAGTATAAGAAGGAAGAGTCTAAGTAAAATATCTTCTAGGGCTGACCTTGATTGCGTATGGATTGTACATTATGTTTTCATTGCATGTTTTTTCCCATGGGACCTCTTGTCTTGACAGCTTAGTTACACAAGTATCCATACTGATTGCTGGTCATATGGGAGCATCTGGAACAATGGAGATAGCAAATGACTAAAGAAGTTGTTCTCAAATATGAAATAGCACCTGGCTTCCCAGAACTTCATGTCACTCTGCTTCAAAGCGTACTGGTTAAATACTGAGAAATGCTTCTAACTTCCTGGAATGCTATGAGACATACAAGAAATGCCACTTGTGGCTGCTCCTGCTTTTGTCTGTTGTGGGCAAGTGTATTCCCATCCACAGACTGTTTTCCGGATGATTTCTATCTATCTTACCTGTTTCCTTTAGGAGGTAACACAGCTAGCCTTTCATGACCAAGATGGTGCTGGGGCACTAAGAAGGCAAGTAAAAAAATCCTAGATGTCCTAGAAAAGGATGTCTTCTGCATATGGTCTTTGGTAGGAGTGCAATTTTTCACTTGACAGCTCCCTGAAAGTCATTGGAATTCCAGAGCATGAAAGACTGGATGGATATGATTAGAATATCTACTGTCAGAAAATGAAATAGTAATTCCTTTATTCCCAGAAGAAAATAAGTGGAAGAGCAGAACTATGCAGATTGACATGTGTCTTAAAACTTCAGTCCTCTAAGGTCTAGGATGATCTCCTTCTCTTGATGCTTATGGGCTTCTAAAAACAGTGCTTGCTTTCTTATAGAAAAAAGTAGGAATTCTATAAATTCTGTATTCACTGTTGCTCATTTCTCTGTTATATATGTGGTTTCTTTGTATCTTTGCTCACTGCAAATTTCTTTTACATAATGGGGATGTTCAAAATGAAAAGGCCTTCTGTTCCCTTCCGTAATATCTTATTCAGATGCAAAGTTGCAGGTCCTCTGTTAAGTACGCCTTTTTTACTCAAAACTAATTCTGTATGAGGGGAAAAAGACATTACATTTCCATCTTTTATAAAATCATAGAATCATTTATGTTGGAAAAGATCTTTAATACAATTAAGTCAACCCATCAACCCAGCAGTGCCAAGGCCACTCTAAGTGCCCAAGTGACACATCTACACGTCTTTCAAACACATCCATGGATGGTGACTCCACCACTTTCCTGGGGAGCCTGTTACAGTATTTGACAATCTTTTCATTGAAGATTTTTTTCCTAATATCCAATCTAAACCTCACCTGGCATAGCTTGAGGCTGTTACCTCTTGTGCTATCACATGTTACTTGGGAGAAGAGACAGACCCACAACTCAGCTGACGAGAGCAGCTGACTCACAGGAAGCAATGTCAGGAGAGGCAGTGGCAGATTCAAACCAGTCATCATCGACCATTACCTGACTGGGTAAAAACCCATCCAAGGGAGTGCTGCAAACAGGGCGGGCAAACAGGGCATAGCACGTCAGTCAGGGAGTATCATGGCAGCTTGCGCAGCAGCTTATGCAGGCAGGGCAAGCAGGTAGGTGAGTGGGATGGTGAGCACTCACATCATGACCAGGGCCCAGTCTGGGAGCTCTGCTCTGGCTGCCCCGGTGGTGGCGAACGTAGGCACCCAGACAGAGTTCATGAGAGGGGAGACTGCAGTGCACAGCTCAGAGTGCAGAGAGTGCCTGCACTGGTCTGGTGAGGGGAGGGTGCAGAATGGGCAGGGCTGCACTCGGCGAGCCTTGGTGGAGGTCCTCCTGCAGCAGGGGCTGAGCTGCCGGACGCTGTCAATAGGCTGCAAGATGTCAGGGAAGCCGAGAGGAAGCGGGAATGCTTGCTCCAGGCTCAAACTGTGCTGGGGCCTCAAGCGCTCATTGTAGCTCATGAAGGAAAGAAGGAGGCCATTAACCTGGGAAGCGGGAAACTTGTAACAAAAAAGTACCACTAGGAGGAAGGGGACAACTAACAACAAGGGACTTCCTCCTAAATCTGATGTCCCCATGAGACATGTGGCCTAATGAGGAAACACAGTCACAACATGAACAACCGTCTGATGAACTGGTAAAGATCACTACTGGTGCTGCCAGGAAAAGGTGGCGGGTCATAGTAGTAGGGGACTCTGAAAGGCAGAGAGGCACCCATCTGTTGGCTTGACCCAGTCTCAAGGGAGGTGTGTTGCTTACCAGGGTCTCAGATCAGGGATGCTGCAGAGAGGCTGCCTGCTCTAGTAAGTCCCACTATTACCCACTTCTAGTGGTCCATGTGGGTGCTAGGGGTATAGATAGCAGTAACCCAGAGAACACTGAGAAGGACTACAGAGCCCTGGGAGAGGTGGTTAGGGGCTCTGGAGCTCACATAGTCTTTTCATAAATTCTCAGGGATAAAGTGGAGGACCTTAAAAAGGCTAGGAGTATTGACCAGGTTAATAAACGGTTAGAATGGTGGTGCCATAGTCAGGGGTTTAGAACATGGGACTCAACTTGTGAGTCCAGGTCTACTGGAGTCTGGTGGAGCTGGTCTGACAAAGAAGGGGAAGAGCTATATTGGTAGGAGACTTGACAGGCTGGTCAAGAAAGCTTTAAACTAGATGTGTTGGGGATGGAGGCATCATTCCGCCTCAACACACCCACTCAGTTGCCAGCACCTATAATAAATGCTTGGAGCTGTGCAGAGATATTTCAGCCGCTCTAGCCAATGAGCTGCCTTCATTTGGAGCTCAGCTCAGATGCCTTTATACAACCACCTATAGTATGAGGAATAAACAAGAGAATTAGAGATGTGTGCACATCTACGGGGATATGGTATAATTGCTATCACAGAAACATGGTGGGATGGCTCCTATGACTCGAGTGTTGGAATGGAAAGTTACAGGCTCTTTAGGAAACACAGGCCTGGCAGATGGGGAGGGGAAGCTGCTATTTATGTCAGTGATAGTCTGGAGAGTATGGAACTCTGGGGACAGGTGACCAGTTAACAGAGAGTTTGTGGGTCAGGGTCAAAGGGAGAACAGCAGTGAGGGACATTACAGTGGGGATCTGTTACAGACCACCTGATCCAGAGGACTCTGTGGACGAAGCGCTCAATAGACAGGGAAGAGCAGCCTCATGTTTGCAAGCACTTGTTCTCATGGGGGACTTCAACCATTCTGATGTCTTTTGGAGGGACAGTATGGCCCAGCACAAGCAATCCAGGAAGTTTCTCAGAGCCGACAAGGAGAGGTGCCATGCTTGACCTCATGCTCACCAACAAAGAGGGGCTGTTTGGAAATGTGACACTACAGGGCAGCCTTGGCTGTAGCGACCATGAGGTGGTCAAGTTCATTGTTTTCAGGACAATGAGAAGAGCATGCAGCAAGCTGACTGACATGGACTTCAAGAGAGCAGACTTTGGCCTCTTCAGGAACCTGCTCAGTAAAGTTCCATGGGATATAGCCCTAGAGGGAAGGGAGGCCCAAGACTGTTGGTTGATATTCAAGGATCACCTGCTACAAAATCAGGAGCGTTGCATCTCAACTAGAAGGAAGTGCAGCAGGAGGGCCAGGAGACCTCCTTGGATGGATATGGAGCTGCTAAGGAAACTTAAAGGGAAAAAGGAGACTTATAAAAGGTGGAAGCAAGAACAGGTGGCCTGGGAAGAATGCAGGAATGTTGTCCGGGAAGCTAGGGACCAGGTTAGGAAAGCTAAGGCCCAGTTAGAATTAAATTTGGCTAAGGATGTGAGATAACAGAAAAGGATTCTATAGGTACATTGTGAACAAAAGACTAGGGATAATGTAGGCTCCCTCTGGAAGCTATCAGGAGAACTGGCTACCCTGGCTTTGGAGAAGGCTGAGGTTCTGAATAACTTCTTTGCCTTCGTCTTCACTGGCAAATGCTCTGACCACACCACCCAAGTCTTGGAAGGCAGACACAGGGACTGAGAGACTGAAGACCTCGGGGCCCCTATAGGAGAAGATTAGGTTTGAGGCCATCTTAAGAACCTGAATGTACACAAGCCCGTGGGACCTGATGAAATCCAACTGTGGGTCCCGAAGGAGCTGATGAATGAAGTTGTTAAACCACTGTCTATCATATTTGAAAAATCATGGCAGTCAGGTGAAATTCCCAATGACTGAAAAAAGGGAAATGTAGCCCCCATTTTCAAGAAGGGGAAAATGGATGACCCAAGGAACTACAGACCAGTCAGTCCCACCTCTGTGCCTGGCAAAATCGTGGAGTAGATTGTCCTGAAAACATGCTGAGGCACATGGAAAACAATGAGGTGGTTGGTGACAGCCAGCATGGCTTCACTAAGAGGAAATCCTGCCTGACCAATTTGGTGGCCTTGTATGATGGGGCTACGGAACTGATGGACAAGGGTAGAGCAGTTGATGTCATCTACCTGGACTTGTGCAAAGTGTTCGACACTGTCCTTCATGTCATCCTTGTCTCTAAATTGAAGAGACATCAATTTGATGGATGGACCACTTGGTGGATAAAGAACTGGCTGGATGGCCACACGCAAAAGTTGTGGTCAACATCTCAATGTCTGGCTGGAGACCAGTAACGCTGGGACCAGTCTTGTTCAACATCTTTGCTGCAGACATGGACAATGGGATTGAGTGTGCCCTCAGCAAGTTTGCTGACAATACCAAGCTGTGTGGTTCGGTTGATTCCCTGGAGGGAAAGGATGCCATCCAGAGGGACCTTGACATGCTTGTGAAAGGGCCAATTCCAAGCTTGTGAGGTTTAACCAAGCTGAGTGCAAGGTCTTACACCTGGGTCAGAGAAATCCCAGGCACAGCTACAGGCTGCAAAGAGAAGAGATTCAGAGAAGCCCTGTGGAGAAGGACTTGGGGTGTTGGTCGATGGGAAAATGAACATGAGTCAGCTTCAGTGTGCGGTTGCAGCCCAGAAAACCAACCATATCCTAGGCTGCATCAAAAGGAGTGTGACCAGCAGGTCGAAGGAGGTGATCTTGCCCCTCTACTCTGCTCTCATGAGACCTCACTTGGAGTATTGTGTGCAGTTCTGGTGTCCTCAACATAAAAAGGACATGGGACTGTTGGAACAAGTGCAGAGGAGGGCCACGAGGATGATCAGGGGACTGGAGCACCTCCCGTATGAAGAGAGGCTGAGAAAGTTGTGGCTGTTCAGCCTGGAGAAGAGAAGGCTGCGTGGAGACCTCATAGCAGCCTTCCAGTACCTGAAGGGGGCCTATAGGGATGCTGGGGAGGGACTCTTCATTAGGTACCTCATACAATTGTCCTTGGCCCATTGATCCAGACTGTCTGGGTGCATCTATAGAGTCTTTCTACCCTCAAGCAAATCAACATTTCTGCCCAACTTGATGTCATCTGTAAACTTAGTGGAGGTGCACTCTGTTCCCTCATCAATTACCATTTTACGTCAGCTACCTTGACCTTGATGACAAGAACTTGTTGATGTTGCACTTACTGTCATGCTTCATTATCCCTAATATTCTTAACTTTTACAAAAATTAATAACTTTTACTCCTGTACCTTCTCCTCCCTTTGTTGTAAAAATGGATGCTTTACCTCATTTACTGGAAGGCCCCTGTACTTTACAGTAGTTGCCTATCAATGGATCACCTCACACACTGGGGACGTCACCCTTTCTAGTGACTGTAAGTCCCTTAAAGAAGTCTTAAACTTGGACCAATCTGAGAAACTGAGAATGATTATTTTTTTTTTTTTTCGGTTGCAAGAATAATCCTTTAAAGAAAACCTGAAGTTGCACCCCTCATTACAAATAAAAGTACATTAAACATAAACTCTAACATTTAAAAAGGCAAGATTGCACTTACATTGTATAATCACTACACAAAGGGCCAATAATCACTTTGTTCAAAAGAGATAATGCAGCATAATATAAAGTAGTAGTTTAAGCAATTATCTGGTAGAACAGTTAATCATCACCCTCAGTTCACAGCCTTTTGTTTCTCAGGAATACACATGTCAGATTATAATTAAATGCATTCACACTATTCAGTGGTGTGCAAGCTGCCTGGGTGAACAGAGGAACCAAGCTGGAAAACACAATACAGACAAGTTTAGACACAGTTTTTATGGATGTGTCTGCCTGGCATGGGGTCCTTGATGACAAATTTGTTATGTAAGAGTGAAACCACATGGCAGTAAATTATTTGCTAAAGAATGTAATTTATGTTAAAAACGGTAGCTATAGAAAATTTATTTTCACAGTCCTTTTCTACTTTCAGAGTATTTTGTTGCAACATGGAATATCTGTTGGGAGGAAAATACACCCACTCTGAAATAAAAACTGAACTGGTTTTTGAAATGGAGGGATTAATTAAAAAATGACCTCTAAAAAGAACTGCAACTTCAGGGATCACACAGCCCCCCACCCCACCCCCCCCCGGAAAAAAAAACAAAAACAAAAACAGAAAACCCACCAAAAAAAAAAAAAACCACAAAAAAAAAAAACAAAACAAAACAAAACCCTCCAAAAAACAAAAAATTCAAAACCAGCAGCAAAAAAAAACACACACATTAAATTAAAAAAAAAAAAAAAGTACAACAAACAAAACAAAACAGAACAAAACAAAAAACAGCATACAGATGGCAGACATTTCCCCAAAGTAAACTGCAGGTGTAGTTGCAGTTTTTTGAGTAATCTGTGTCTGACTGAGAGAAGGGCAACTAGAGTGTGAAACAATGTATATTGTACACAGTGATCTGTGAGAGATGAGTGGGGAAAAAGACAACTTCCTTGTTTTCAAGTGAGGTTATTCCATGGCTTTCTGGAGATACAGTTCCAACATCTAATGAAGACAGCTGAGACATCTGTTAACACAGCATAATCCTCACCACTGGATGATTGTAATTATGGTTTTGGGCAATGGTAACAACTGATCTCACAGCCAGACAGAAGTGTTCTAGCCTTGCTGTGGAACAGCTGTGTTGTAGCTGTGCACTCTGTGCTAAGAAATAGATCTTCACAATTTTACAGGCTGCATATACAAAGCTATCTTAGAGACATGAGTCCTGAGTTTGAACTTTTGCTTGGTCCACACTTGACACTTGAGTGTCAAACTATGTTGAACTAAAAACTGTAAAAAATCTGTGTACAGTAGAAGAACTCTTGCTACCAGTAAAGACACCAACTTAGTTTTTTGCATCCATTTGAAGTGGGGGAAAATCAAATCAAACCCCTACTTGTACAGCTTTAGTTGACAGTTGTGTATATTTTAATGTCATGCAAAAATGGAATTTACTAGCCTGGGACTGATCATATTATAGCTTGTATTTCCTGCTATATTTCACACAGTGTTGGTTATAATTTTCCAATCCAGCTAATCATGTAGATATCTCTGATTCAGTAATATCTTCTAAAAACCATGAAAACATAAATGTAAAGGTAGAGGTGGAAAAGAGCTAACCTCTTCCCATCTCCCTATAGTCACTCAAAATATTTAAACCTCTAATTCTTTTCTATTTTTGCAACATGTTCAGGCACATGCAGTGTGTACGAACATCTAAAGCAGTTATTGTTTTATAAACCTCTTCCTTTAATACATTTTTGCCCATACCTTCCATAATAAAAATCTGCTATATCCCTTTTTTCCTACATGCACATACTGGGTATTATATGCATTTTGTTCTCAAAGTTCTTGTTATAGCACTGTAAAGAATGTTTTCAAACTAAATCAGTCAAAGTGATATTAGAGATCAAATAGCTGATCTTCATGGAAAAGAGCTAGGAAATAAATGCAACAAGTTCTTTAGAAAACACAAGTTATTTAGAAGTCCTATAAATAAGGTGGTGTTTAATAATTCCCAGGACAGCAATCTCTTGCTGTGATTGCACTAAGTTTGCTAATACTAGTACACTGATAGTATGGCTTACTGTGGTATGAGCCAACCATAATAGGATGCAGCAATTTCTGACATGATGAACAGCAGTGAGACTATTTGACACCTTTCTTAAGGCTGTCCTGTAATGACTATTGAATGTTGATGGATAATCTTTTAAGGAACCCATTTGAGAGAGTCAAAGGTGTTTGACATTTGGAAAAGTCTGTATCCTCAGTATGTTTCTGAATATTCAAATTTATCTGGTCAAAAGTCAATATTACAGCACAAAAGGGTTTCAAGGTTACATGGGCTACCTACCCCATCTTTAACATGAATCTACAGTGAATACCACAGATGTACCTGCTCAGTAACATATACTTTCCATAGTCTGTCTGTGTGTCTTATGATCAGGTAGACAAACCAACCAACCTAAAAAGCTTTTACAGGCACATAACAAGGTATTATGGTCTTGTAAGTTCTCAGTTCAACCATTTCACCTATATTGCAGATGTCATAGTGCCAAGTCAGGGAATACAAATATTTGCTTGCACTTATAAAAAGCTGCAAATCTCATGATAATCTCACCATTCCCTAGCAAAAAGTGATGCTTAAAGAAAACATTACTTGGCAGTATTTAACTTTTTTTTTTTTTTTTTTTTTTTTTTTTAACTTGAGAACAAGACAGTAAGTGAAACATTCAGCAAATAGACAAACTTGATTTTAGGGGTTTGGAAAAATAAAGCCAAATAAAATGTAAATGAACAATTGACAATGAAATAAGGATGACAAGCTGCATAGCAGACAAATGTGATGAAACTGCAAAGAAGCAGGTCCTGCAAATCTGTCTTCTTATATAACATCTATTATGTTATACACATTGAACTTCTGTAGCCTATTTAAATATTAACCCTTCATCTGTTTGCTAGTTCCCTGAGGGCCTGATCATCATGTAGACTCACATGTTTTGCTGGCTTGTTAACCAACTTCTGTTTAATATCTTAGACATTGACTCAGCTTGTCTCACTTCTCATTTCTGTCTCCTGCTTACCTTGGAGTAAAGGAAGAAAGCATGAGTGAGGAATGCAGTGGGTAAGTCAATGTGCTGAGATTAATGTTATACAACATGATGAATTATAGTGGAATCCTAAAACAAAGATGGTAACCAAAACAAAACCAGTAGGAAAACTCCCATTTCCTTGAAAAAAAAAAAAAAGACCCTGTTCAGAAAGAAAAAAAAACAAAGGGTTGAGAGATATTGCTTTAACAGTTTAAGGGGCAAATGCAGTATTTTCTACTGTATCAGTCAGTATTTAGATACAGGGGGACTGCCATCTTTGTATGTTCATAACCAATAAAAGGGAAGCTCATTCTGCTCTCCTAACTGCTCATCCCATGGCCACTAAAATAAGTAGAATCTTCCCACTGAACTAAACCTCTTAACCCTATTTTTAATGTATCCTCAGTATAAAACAGTAGGTGGCCTGAAAAGATATGTGGTTTGTATACATTTTCAAAAGAAATATTTGCAACACGTATTTTCCAACAGAAAAAAAGAAACAGAACAACGAAGTGAGAGCCCAGTGGTGCTACATTCTTACTAGAAATAGAATCAACTCAGTCTAAATGCGTCTGCAGATCTCAAGGGGTTAATTATGTAGGAATATAAACTTTCCTGTACACGGATATTGAGTAACTTTCTTACTGAAAATAGATCTGATCCTGGAAAGTGCTGAATGACTTTTCAAAGGATTGCATGCCCAAATCTGTGGACTGGGCAATTTATTTAAAAGCAGCAACAGCATAGCATTACTGGAATGCCCTTTGCCCTAAAAATATTAGAATTGGCAATGATATTCCAGAAGTTATTTAAAATGTCACTTTGTCAGGACTCTTCCTTTAATTTCTGTAGTTACTGTTATTGACTTATTTAAAGGATTAGTGCCCCTTGGACAGGTATACTTCTACAACACTCAGACTTTAGAAACTTTCCCATTTGATTCCTTGAGAAGATTGCTTCACACCCCCTATTTTAAATAAGCTTATAAAGTGATCCTGCCAGTTGATAGCTTAAGACATTTTTCAGTACTCCTTATCAACACTATCTCAGATATTGCCAGATACTAAAAAGTCTACACATTTTAGAGTTGTGGGGGAGCACTCTTGAAAATCCACAGATCTTACAACATAAGCCTCACCAGGGAGCTCACTCATACAAGCAGACTCATTAAGAAAAAACAGGTTTTGCAGCTACTGCATATAGCATGTAAAAGAAATATAATAATCTGAGAAAGGATTTTATTTCTTTCTTGATCTTATTAAAAAAAACGTGTCTTATTAAATATCTGTTGCTTTTATAAATAACTCATGGTCATCTATTCTCTTCTAACATGTATGCAGCTTCCCCATTAGCATCACTAGGACTCGCATGTATATGCGAGAGACTGTTGAACTGTACAATGCATATTCTATTTATAAAGCTTGAAGATCAAAAGTTGGCCTTAATGAGGCAAACAAGCTATGCTTGCTTTTTTATTCTTATTAAAGGTAGCACTTGTATAAACTGTTTTCTTAAATCATTCTAGAGAAGCTGTTTAAGTACCATGCTAATAATGTAGCCCTAGGTGATTGGGACATTGAACATTTTAGAATGTTGATTAAATTAGGAAGGGGGAGAAGGCATTTTTAAGAGTATGAGCTCATATTCATTACAGGCAAAGATTATTAAGACATTGGGAACTCACTAAGGTAAAAATTATCTTCATACCACAAATTTAATTTGTAATAAACAAGCTCTTGATCATTAATTCCACTGTACTTTATTCTCTGTATTGTTCAAATTGGATACTTTCTATAATAAATCACACCAAAAAAAAAAAAAAGTTATTTTTTATACATTTCACCTCGTATTCAATAGATAGTTACAGCAGGAAATAATAAAGCAGAAATACTGAGCAAACAACCTAATAAAATCTTTCCTTCTAAGAAATAACAGAAGACACAGATGACATTGATGAGAAGAGTGTGTTATTGTTATTCTCACTGTTTTGATGTCATTACCATGTTACTTCCATTGTTCTGACACAATCACTTGTTTGTTCTAATTGCACCAGTCTCAACAGGATGATATTTGTGTCACTCATCAGCATGTTTTACTGTGTAATTCATACATGTCAAACATATGTACAGCTAAAGCTTTTACACACTATAGCATTCAATGTATACACTATCCTATTGCAGAAAATCTTTTTATTTTAAAATATGATTATCAGGTAGATACACTTAGATGTAAATAATTAGGTACATATGAAAATTGTGGACATTGCCAGTCATGGGGAAAACATTTTTTATACGTAAACTAGTTTTTAATCAAAGTTATAACACACTATTTTCAGACTGAAACATTACTACTACTCATTTTCTGTCTGTCCTCAAGAGCAGCAGATCAGTGTGAGGGGGGAGCATGTGTGAAATTGTTTTTTTTGTACAAGCTGTTTTTCATGCGAGACCTTTCTTGCTATTGTTATTCAAGTTATGTATTTCAGGATGCTGTGCTGTCTATTGAGCACTGTGCTTGTTGGTCTACATAGATCTATGCACAAACAAATGGTGCCCTGAATTAAATGGTTTGCATTGCACTCCAGAATTGCTGGCATAAGGTATAAACCCCAAACCTAAACTAGAGAGGAGCATTTTTCACACAAGCTTATCTGTAAATTTTCTACCTCTGTCCACCAGACACATTAACTAGTAGAAATAAAGTATAATGCACTATATCACAGCTCTGTATCTTTCTGAGCACTCGTGTGTGCATATGCATGCATTTCTTTTATTCTCCCTGTCTACCTACTCTCTGCATAGTTCATTTACCTGAGTGACTGCCTCTTTCTCTCTGTGTGTATATCTTTCAGAAAATAAATATTTACATGTTTTAGTCCAGTTATAAAATTTTATATTTCAATATTATTTTGTTGATGGCACATCAACTAAAAATTTGCTATAAAAGACGTGAAAACAGAGAACACAGTGAAACAACAGTGTGCTTCAAGTATAGAAATTTTCAGCAATGAGGCAGGAAATACAGTTTGGGCTTGTAGTGGTCTTTTTAGTAGATGTATAGTAGCAATTAATTTGATCTGTAGTCTAAGAGGCATTTGATAATTAATTTCTCAGCATTTACCACATACAAGCCATCACTTTAGAGTGCTATGTCATTAACAAAATTCCATTTTTTTATAGAGAATAGACATACTGATCTACATTTTCCCATGCCGCCTAGCCAGAATGGACTCGAGGGATATTATCTTATTCAGAAAGAACCTTTCAAGGTTGAATAAAAGAAATGGTGCAGGGTCCCTGGGAGAGGGAAGTGATCATCATTTTCACCTTCAACTCTTCTTTGATGTGGCAGAGTCAATTTTTAATCAGCAGCCATCAGACTGGGCTTCATTTCGCCTTACAAAGTCCTATTACTCTGCCACTTTCTGGAAGGAGGTGATAAGGACAATGCTCTTCTTTTTCTCTTCATAGAGCCCTGCATATGATGAGTCCCTTTGGAGAGGTTTGATAAAAAAAAAAAAAAAAGAAAAAAAAGTGAGTATGTAGGGATAAAGGTCACCTCTCTGCCAGAATTAACTCTTCAAGACAACAAACTTTTGATTCTAATGTATTTTTTTTAACAATTCTCCTGTATTCTTCTGTATGTAGTTTTTGTGGTCAGCAGTAACAAGACAAGGGTTAATCCCCATGAAGCTTTGGATCTAAATGCTACTTCAGATTACTGGCCTGCCACAGAAGAAAAAAATAAAATGAAAACAAAACCACCAAAACAACAAATGCCCTGTATCCTCCACACACGCGCATACCACAGATATTCAATTGCTCCAGTACTAAGTGGACATTTTGAAATGAGAAACACAAAGGAAATGAATATAAAATTAAAATACACCTATTTTATCAAAGCATCTCAAAGTTATCCTTTATTGCAGGAATATGCCACACATCCTTACAGATAAATGACAGAAGAGATATTCCCTCCAATCATTGAAATTAAAAAAAAAAAAAAAATCCCCCCTCTGGAGGTGTTTTTTATGTTAAATAAACCTAAATTATTTTTTAAACTATGCATTCATGCAGAAAAAAACCTCTATAATCTCTTAGTATCATTTATTGTAGTCAGCAGTCTTAATTGCCTCCCTGAAATGGATCAGAGTTCTGGGAATTACACACTAAAATGATGTTACCACTCTCCAGTCTTCACATTCCTTGATATAATCTCATTAAAAATATCAAGCCTCTAGGTAAGGGAATACATATGGATGCTAAATGCATTTTAAGCAGGAGCACCTAAACTGATGACCTAGTTATTAGAACAAAGCAGCTGAAGATGAATTTTAATGTTGAAGTAAAGCAGTTTTCCTTTTTTTTTTTTTTTTTTTTTTATTATTATTACTATAATTATTAACTTGTTTTAGGGCTGAATTTTCTTATCACCTCTGGAAAAAAATATAATTCTGAAGCAGTGAAATAACATTTTTTGAGTAGTATATTTTTCAGTAGACCACACAAGTTAAAAAAAAAAAAAAAAAAACCAGCAGAATCAACAGTTTCATTAGCTATGATTACCATAAAGATATTGGAAAAGTGATATGCCAAGTTGCAATTTTTGTTCCAGAAATGCTAAGTATATTTAAAAAATATATATCCCAAGCAAAAATAATCACATCTCAAATTTTCTATTTCAGCCAAATAAACAGCAAGGGAGGGGGATGTTATGTTGAATTCCACATATGAAATAATAAAATTTTCGAGAATTGGATTTCCTTTTATAAATTGCCAATAATACTTTTTCAGGAACTAAGGGTATATGGCCTGAAATATCTCATGTTCTTTGTGATCTGATATGTTGAAATAAAAAACTCATCTTGTCTCCGGTGCAGATTAACAAAGGTGGTATGGACTGGCCTCCAAAACAAGTAGTTAACAAAATCTGAAATATTTCAATATTTTCATTGTTAGTGTTATCAGGCCATTTTGGGTTTGAGTCCCATGGATTAAGCCCAAGATATAGGACAACATCAAATAATTTGATTAAAAGAATGACTGCTCTGTGACACTATGCTTTTTAAGCACATGGTCATAAACACTTTCCCAGTGTTTGCAAAAGACTGAAAAAATAATCAATAATCTAATAGGAAGTGATGCAGTAATGTTTTTTGCGTATGATAAACTCAGATTTTAGAGGTTTATAATCCAAGCACTGAAATTTCTTTTTCAGAAAAAAAACACTAAAATATTTTTTTTTTTTCCCTTTACAGTATTATTGGTTTGTAGTGACAAATGGTCTGCTTGGGGGATTGGTGACACAAGATAGTGCATTTCATGTCATGGCTGCCAGTTCAGATCTGTCATCTGTGCATGAGAATAATTATCCTCTGATGGCTGTTGAGTGAATTATAAGTAGCAGTATCACAAGGGGTGATAGTGGGCACTATAGTGGAAATCTTGGCAGGGGAGACTAAGGATTATATGAGTAAAGACAGTGAATTTCCCTTTTCCTTTCAGGAACTATTCCTCCAAGCTAGAACATTAGCAGGAGCTTCCAGTCTTATAGCTTGGGGAGGCTTTTTTTTCTTTTGTGTATAGTATCATCACTAAATACTGACAGAAGTCTTCTCTCACCTGAGAACTATTAATAGTCTTTCACTTCATGTGAAAAACATAAGGGTCAAACCTGAATGGTACATTTTGGTTTAACGGATCTGTCCCCATTACTCTCCCTAGCCCTATTCAGTTGTGTGACTATTGTGATGTGCTTTCACATTGGCAGATCTCTTCCTGTACGTGGATAGGAATGGCAAATGGAAGGCAAGGAACGACTTCAGACAGAACTACCTGAGAAGGATTAGCTTTAGAAATTATATGATTTGAGATGATAACTTCCCCCTAGCACTTGGCTACATAGGGATTTTTTTTCCACCTTCAAGGTTTCTATTTGGTCCTATTTTTTAAGCTTTAGTTTGTAATTCAAAGGACTAAAAATATGCAGTATCGATAAAAAGTCTTGATAAAATTAAAGGTCTCAAGACCTGCTAAAAGGCAGTCTTTTTATAACATTCCTAATACATAATCTCGTGATTTCGAGTTTCTATCATGGCATCTTGTTTCCTCTCAGAAGTATAGCTCAGTGGAATCTGATGATCAGGGCAAGACTCATATACTTGATGGGTGACAGGGTGAGGTTCAGATCAAACAGCTAATTGAGGCAGCTGCTTAAGCTTTATAACCCATAGAATTGCAATGCCTCTGGCCATTAAGATAACTTCCTCATGAGTCTCTACCCATTGTATGGTAGAGACTGTAACACATTCCTTGCTCTGAAGCACTGAAGAGACTTATGGCCTACTGTTGTGCCTGCAGAGAGGGGATATATTCGTCTCAGATTTGCAGACCCAGACATCTAAAGGGTTCCTTATGTTCTTGAAAGACATTGACCAGAAGTAGGAGACAGAGGTGAATGTGAGAGTCACTCTCTGCCACTCTTCAGGTTCCAGTTTTCTCACTGCACATAAATTATTTTAATGTTCTACACAACCACAGTCTGAGGAGGTCTAAACCTAATTTAATTTTTAGTCCAAGTCTGTAGGTACAACACAATCTTTCTGCTGTTGTGTCACTGGTAGAGGTACTGCTCTGGTCTTGCCATCAGACCTGTCTACCTTATGATCCCTCCTGCTCCCGCAGGAAAAAACTAACCACAGAGTTACTCACACAGTTCCTCCACACATTTCAGTCAAAATTTAGCTGGTTAAATCATCTAAATTACTTAAATAGTCTGGAACATTTTTATTTAAATGGATTAGTAAACTATTATAAGAACAGTGGAGCTGGCAGAACAAAGGGTGGTAATCTATAAGGGAGTCATAAATACTCGATAAAGTTATAACCTTTCTCAGCTGCTGCAGATGCAGCAATAAGTGTACATTTATCCACAACTGAAAAGACTTGAAGATCTAACAGGAAAAAAGCAAGAACTGATGAACCCGTTAATCTAAGGGTGGAGGTAAACTTCTGAACTGTGTATAGGAGTGTCATTTGATGATCATTTAATGTAAAGTGGTAACCTCTGAGCATCAACAAAAGCATGAATGCTGGTTACAGGACTATGCAATGAATTGTCCATCATACAATTTGCAGCTAAAGTCCTTTACAAACAAAATTTATATGGCATACAAGCTTTATGTTAAAAGAACGTTGCTGGGGTTTAAAAGTAAAGTACTCAAAATTTAGGAAATTTAAAAGTAACTTGTGCAAATGTATGACAACATGCAAACCTGAATGATAGGGTCACATACTTAACCACCCTCAGTGGTCTCATTTTATCTGTTGTCCAAGACGATCCTTGGCAATGAACCTCTTCACCATTTGCTTTCATTCTCATTACTACTGTTTGATCTTGCTGAATGTACACTGCCCAGATTCTGTTCTGAGCACACAAAGGCTAAATTTCTTAACAACTTTTCTGTGATCACTCATTAATGTTACATATACATAATCCAAAATGTTAACCTGTTCTGTGATCAGAAGTGACAAGCTGTTTTACTGTTAGGGAATTTCAACATAGGATGGCTTCATTTATTTTGGTTGAAGGTAGAAACACCAAAATCTCTGAAAATTTGAGCAAAAGAGATTAAAGTCAGGCATGCATACTAATTTGAGAAGGCCAGTTTAAGACCTCCAGGAACTTTCCTCTTGCCAGGACTTCCACCTTCTTTCCAGACTCCCTTCTTCTATCTCTGCGACCAGTTCTTCCTTTTGGGAAGCCATCTTTTTGATCTCCAGGCCATGGGTTTTTCTGTGCTAAATAGTCGATATGCAGAAGTAAAAGGCATGATCAGCCTCCTAATGGGTGGCTCTGTTTCGGGTCTTCTTATCAGTTGGAGGACCCAGGATGTGCTGCTTTTGCTTAGCAAGGTGAGCTGTTTGAAATGTTTAAAATCAACCCCTACCAATTGCAGCTAGTGAGCAGCAAGTTTCTTCAAGACTGCAAAAGTGAAATTTGGGGCATTCTCTGTCTGCCCCTCTGCCTCCGTACATCCAACTCTCTGACACCTGTTGGCACTAGATTTTAACTTTTTTTTTCACCTATGACACAGTGCATGCTAATTTTTCAGAGGTATGTAAATTTTTGACATTTGGGAAGAATGTTTTTAAAGACAGTAATATTTAAATCTGAGGCATGAAAGTGCCTTCTTATCAAATGCAACATCTTTGAGCTAAAGCAATAAAAATGTCAAAAGATAGAAACTTTTACATAATTTTTTAACAGTGGAACCATCAGGACTTTTAAACCAATAGCCAAGCAGTTCAAGATTGTCAGGGTTGTACAGATGGAAAATGGAAGTCCCAAGTAAATGTAGTAGTAGTTGTTTGTGATGGGTCAGTCTTTATTTCTCAGAGAGAAAACAAATAAACAAACAAACAAAGTCCTTTTCAGTGGGTGTAAGACAGATTTAAAACATAACGGAGTGCTTCCAAAATAATTACATTCACATCAAGAATATGCTTTACAAATAAATACCTTAGTATTGAAAATAATCTATTCAGGAGGCAAAGACCTTGAGTAGTCAATGTCACACAAAATATTTTGGTCAAAATCAGCTGGGTTCTGCAATTTTAAAATATTAGTGGATATTTTTATCTTTTCCTGACAGCGTTACCTCCATGTTTATAACTAGCCAAGCCTCACAAAACAGAGGATAGAATTTTAGAGGGGATCTCTCAGAGGCAGACCTGTGATTTTTATTTGATGATTAATGCCACAAAAGGAATACAAATTCGGTTTATTTTTTATTTTTTCTCTTTTTTTTCTTTAGAAAGGAAAAAAATATAACTTGTTTACCAACAGTGGAGATTAAATGGATTTCATATTTATACAATTTGCTTTTCAATACCTTTTTTGGCAATACTCCAAACTGGGTTTGACATATGCCGGATCTTAATGACAGCAATTTCATGTTAAAGGACTTTTTGCATTTCACTTTTCTGAATACCTTAGCTTAACCTCAGGTTTACAGTATCTTCAGTTCACAGTGAAAATGCCTTCCAACATTGCAACAGATTGTGTCTTGAAAAGAACCTTGTTTCTAATCATAAGTAGTTTTTCTTATACATTATATTTTTCTCCACTGTTTTTCACATCTCCTCAAAGATTCCTCAGAAAATAAAATCTTTTGACATATTAAATATTTTTTCACACTATTTTGTTAATTAAAACTTGGTTAATTAAAACTTGATATGTAGGTAACCTTATCAGAATCTTTTCTAACAGTCTTCTTTGAACTGCCTAATACAAATTGATTCCAATACGTTAGGTACTAATTTAATCAGACTGATTTTACACCTTCCATTTTCACAATTAAAAATTGTTGATATAGAAACATGATTTTAAAATTGAATCACAGAATCACAGAATCCCAAGGGTTGGAAGGGACCTCAAAAGATCATCTAGTCCAACCCCCCTGCAAGAGCAGGGTAACCTACAGTACATCACACAGGAACTTGTCCAGGCGGGCCTTGAATATCTCCAGTGTAGGAGACTCCACAACCCCCCTGGGCAACCTGTTCCAGTGCTCTGTCACTCTTACAGTAAAGAAGTTCTTCCTGATGTTAACGTGGAACTTCCTATGCTCCAGTTTACACCCATTGCCCCTTGTCCTATCACTGGATATCACTGAAAAAAGCCTAGCTCCATCATCCTGACACCTACCCTTCACATATTTGTAAACATTGATGAGGTCACCCCTCAGTCTCCTCTTCTCCAAGCTAAAGAGACCCAGCTCCCTCAGCCTCTCCTCATAAGGGAGATGTTCCACTCCCTTAATCATCTTTGTGGCTCTGCGCTGGACTCCTTCAAGCAGTTCCCTGTCCTTCTTGAACAGAGGGGCCCAGAACTGGACGCAATATTCCAGATGCGGCCTCACCAAGGCTGAGTAGAGGGGGAGGAGAACCTCTCTTGACCTACTAACCACTCCCTTTCTAATGCACCCTAAGATGCCATTTGCCTTCTTGGCCACAAGAGCACATTGCTGGCTCATGGTCATCCTCCTATCCACCAGGACCCCCAGGTCCCTTTCCCCTTCGCTACTTTCCAGCAGGTCAACCCCCAACCTGTACTGGTACATGGGGTTGTTCTTCCCCAGATGCAAGACTCTACACTTGCCCTTGTTAAATTTCATCAAGTTTCTCCCCGCCCAACTCTCCAGCCTGTCCAGGTCTCGCTGAATGGCAGCACAGTCCTCTGGTGTGTCAGCCACTCCTCCCAGTTTTGTGTCATCAGCAAACTTGCTGAGGGTGCACTCAGTTCCCTCATCCAGGTCATTGATGAAAATATTAAACAGCACCGGTCCCAGCACCGACCCCTGAGGAACTCCACTAGTCACAGACCTCCAGCTAGATTCTGCGCCATTGACCACAACTCTCTGCCTTCTTCCTTTCAACCACTTCTCGATCCACCTCACTACTTGATCGTCAAGCCCACACTTCCTTAGCTTATCTATGAGGATGCTGTGGGAGACAGTATCAAATGCCTTACTGAAATCAAGAAAAACTACATCTACCGCTCTACCATCATCCCTCCACCTAGTCACTTCCTCATAGAAGGCTATAAGGTTGGTCATACATGACTTCCCCCTCATAAAACCATGTTGGCTGTTCTTAATGACCCCCTCATCCTTGATATGCCTAGTGATGGAGTCAAGAATAAGTTGTTCCATCACCTTTCCAGGGATGGAGGTAAGGCTGACCGGTCTATAATTACCCGGGTCCTCCTTCTTGCCCTTCTTATAGACTGGTGTGACCTTTGCCATCCGCCAATCCTCAGGCACCTCGCCCGTTTCCCACGACTTACCAAAGATGATGGAAAGTGGCCTAGCAATGACCTCCGCCAGCTCCCTCAGCACCCGTGGGTGCATTCCATCCGGACCCATCGATTTACAGATGTCCAGTTTGCATAGCTGATCCCTAACCCAATCCTCATCTACCAAAGCAAACTCCTCCTTTGTCCTGACTCCTTCTGGGGCTATAGAAATCCGGGGCCCTCGGGGAGAGTCTGCAGGAGTAAAGACAGAGGCAAAGAAGGCATTCAGCACCTCTGCCTTCTTTATATCCTCTGTCTCCATGGTACCCACTTCGTTCAGCAGTGGGCCTATATTGCCTCTTGTTTTAGTTTTATTTGCTATGTATTTGAAGAAGCCCTTTCTATTGTCTTTAACCCGACTAGCAAGATTGAGTTCCAAGGAGGCCTTAGCTGTCCTAATTGCCTCCCTACATCCTCTAACAACTGTCCTATATTCCTCCCAAGCGGCCAGCCCCTCCTTCCATAATCCATAGATTCTCCTTTTCCACTTGAGTTTGCCCAGCAGCTCCTTGTTTAACCACGCCGGTCTCCTAGATCCCTTACTTGACTTCCTACTCATTGGGACGCTCCGATCCTGAGCTTGGAAGAAGCGGTCCTTGAATGCTAACCAACTATCTTGAGCCCCTTTACCGCCTAGTACACTTTCCCATGAGACTTCCCTTAGCAGTTGACTGAAGAGGCCAAAGTTGGTCCTTCGGAAATCCAGAACTGTGGCTTTGCTAGGTATTCTATTCCTCCCACACAGGATCCTAAACTCCACCATCTCATGGTCACTGCAGCCAAGGCTGCCATTGACCGTCACCACTTCGACCAAACCCTCCTTGTTGGCGAGTACTAAATCTAGCAGCGCTGCTCCCCTAGTTGGTACGTCCACCATTTGCATTAAGAAATTATCATCAATGCACTCGAGGAACCTCCTAGAAAACTGATTATGAAACTTTTACAAATACTGAAATATTGTTTTATTGTCATCAATACCTCACGTCGTGGATTATTTGATGAATAAGGAATTTTGTAACAGAACTTGTATGTCTCAAAGATTATTCTTGAAGATACACTAGTAATTCAGCCTGAATCACAGAAAAATATTGTTAGCACTTTAACCACAGTGTAATTGTTAAAACTCTGTTAAGCTACTAACATTTGTAACTTGATTATGCACACTTAAAGGAACAGTTTGTACCTACCCACTCACCTTCCCGCAGGAAGAAGTGCTGTTTTTAGGTCAAGAGTTAGGGTTAAAAAAAAAAAAAAAAAGTACCTCATTCTCTTCCAAATCCTGAATATTCATAAAAACTTTAAACAAAAATGAGACATATCTTTCTGAAGATATAAAAGACTGCTCTTAAGTCTGAAAGAGAGGCAGATACAGCATATTCAGACAGTCAGACAGAATACTACCCTCAGTAGGTTAGAATGCTAGTAATTAAGCTGCCTTTTTGTCATGTATGAGCTGTGAAATACGTCAGTCCTTATTTACATAAGGAGCTTATAGTTATTTGAAAAGTGCTCTACAAAGTGAAAAATAATAGTTTTAATTTATTGTTATGTTAAATATTTTAGGTTAAGATATCTCATTCCAATGTAAATATATGTAATTGTTTCTTCCTTCACAATAACTTTTACCAAGGCAATTAATAGAGCCAAATAAGGCTCCGTAATTTGGCTTTGATGAAGACAGCCAGTTAGTCATTTTCTGCTTCTAGAAAACAGTCAGAGCAAGTACAGATATCAGGTCCAGAGTTCCTTAGGCTGTCTGGTGACCTCCATGCTACTGAGTAAAAGTCAACAGCTGTTTCAAGTACTACTTGTAAAGATGACGAACACTGATTAAATCCTGTTGGGAAGCTAGGAGCTAAAAGGGCTAGTGGAGCAACAGGCAACCTTTGCCTCAGAAAACATTTTAGAAATTCCTACCTGTGTTTAACTAGCTAAGTAGATGCACTGGTCATTAATGTAAATTTGTAAATAATGTAAATAATGTAAATTATGCAAAAAAAAGTGTATCTTTATGGTGTACATTGACTAATATTTAGTGAAAGATTATCCTAACATCTATTAAAGTGTTAAGAACAAGCCGATGCGTGCTGCAGTTTGGAAAGATGATGTACAATAAATGCAATGGTGTGAATAAATAAGCCATATTATATAAGCCGCATACTCTCCAAATCACTCTGCCTTCCCAAAATAGTTCTAAAAATGCATTTCTACGCTGTTTGAGTGGTGACTGACTAAACCTCAAGGCAGGATGTATTCAAGAATGTTGCAGAGCTCTGCATGAAACAGAATGGCTTAATTATTTATGAGTCCTGGTAATGCCGGAGCAGTTCTATCATTAGAAAAGCTAAAGCTTCACTTAGATTTAAGTAAGATCTGTATTTAAATTACACTGTGAAAGATGGACAGTGAAACCAAAAGCTGAGTGGTGAGTACTGAGGACCGTGAACTTTTTCTTTTTTCCTTTTTGTTTTCTTTAATCCATCTAATACAGCGTTGCTTGTGCTATGGTAGGAATGTTTGATCAGTGAAAGCATGTTTTAATGCCTTGAGGTATAAAATATATTTTTTAGACAGACACAAGACAATGAGGATGATAATTTGGACAAGATGCTTCTGAAGGACCAACTACCAGCAAAGGAATCAGCTGCTGGGCAGAGAAAACACTATGGGAGGAATGACACAATAAAGTGTCAATATCAACAGCAGACAGCAGAGCTGGAGGACATTCTCTATTACATTGTGTCATCGCACTAGTGATGTATAGACAAATATGTAATCATGCTACTTTGGAATAAAGCAAAATAATCACGTAGCACTTTCATGCTTAAGCAAATTATGGCTGAATACTTATTAATATGTCTGTACTAAGCACTTAATTGACATTTGATTATCAATCTAATACCAAAACTCAGACTGTAAAAAGTAAACCTAAAGTAAATAAATGTAACAGAACGTTCATTAAAACCAGCATGTATCAGTTTATAAATTCTTCACTTCATGCAACAAACACACAGCACTATTTACAGAAATATAATAAATATATGAAAAACAATTTACTTAAAATTCAATATAATATTTATATACAACTGCATGTTTCAATTAAAAAATCCAAACTTGATTAGGACAGGAACAAAAGGAGTTTAGTTTTGCTTTAAAACTATATTAATTCAAACATCTCCATCAACAATTGTACTATATAAGCATGATGTCTAATTTTTAATGAAAATGACATGATCTGCATGCACGGTCAACATAAAAGACAATTTAGTCCTTTATGTTTATAAGAACACAGAATCACTGGTTGTGGGTGACAGCTAATTTCCTCTAGTCTCTTTATGCCCTGCAGCTATTAAGGCATGCTGATCTTCAAGTATTATTGGAAAAAATTAAGAACAAACATAAAAAGAACAAAAAGAAAGCCATCAATTTTAGGGTAATTTCAACAAAATAATTTGAAATGCACTAGTACAGTTAAAGAATATATAATATAATGCTAGACTAACAATTCTGTATGAAAAACAGCCTGATATCCCACACTCAAAAAACCCCTATTATAAAGTACAGATGTTCTCTTAGATTAGGAAAAAAGTTCTCTTTTAGTATATTTAAACAAACCATATGGGATTCATTTTAGCCATTTCAAAGCTTTTTTAGATATTTCTTGAATAAATACTTAAGGCGCATGATATGGATGTAAAAAACCTCTCTAATGTACTTTTATTCTTTGATATTAAAAAGGTACAAGGAAATAATTTAAGAACTTAATACTGAATGGGTTAACTAGAAACCAAAGACTGGTAAAATAAGAAAAGAAAATAAAGCAAAGCAAAACTTTCCTCTTGGTTTTACAGCCTTTGCCAAATCAGTCCCTTTTTTTGTTGAAGTTAAATGAGCATGGTATGTTTCACATATAAGCTTATACACTTTTACTTTCCAATAATCTGTGCTTTCCCTTAGCTGTGCAGAAAGTTCTCCAACACTTTTTATGCAGTCTGCTTGTTTGTATATCGTTGATTCTTCCGTATTCCTCCTTACCAATTTTCTCCTTTGAGGGACCCTTTTTGGTAACTATATTGCAGGATATGTGTCACAAAGCTGTGATTAGAAGACAAAGTCTTAAGCATGTTAATATCATTTTGTTCTTGGTTTTCTTTGTTTTGAGCTTAAAGACATATATTCTGATTACATCTAGCTACCTGAAGTACAGATTGCTGGTGTTAATTTTGAGTTTGAAGCCGTGGTTTTGCCTGTGCAAGGTATTTATTGTTTAGAGGTGTATATTGAAAATACACATGAATTAAACATAGTTGATACCACATATTCCTGTAGAAGCATATGAGAAAGAACACAGCACACTTTGAAAGAGCTGCATGGTTCAAGGAGTTTGTACACCTTAACCCAGCCTTTGCTTTTCTAGGAGCTATTTCAAAACAGTGTTGCATATTCTAGTATATAAAAATTCAAATTTTGGAAGCATGAGTTGCTCCTCAGTCTAATGCAACTAAGCCTTGGTGAGGCCGCATCTGGAATATTGCGTCCAGTTCTGGGTCCCTCTGTTCAAGAAGGACAGGGAATTGCTTGAAGGAGTCCAGCGCAGAGCCACAAAGATGATTAAGGGAGTGGAACATCTCCCTTATGAGGAGAGGCTGAGGGAGCTGGGTCTCTTTAGCTTGGAGAAGAGGAGACTGAGGGGTGACCTCATCAATGTTTACAAATATGTAAAGGGTAGGTGTCAGGATGATGGAGCTAGGCTTTTTTCAGTGATATCCAGTGATAGGACAAGGGGCAATGGGTGTAAACTGGAGCATAGGAAGTTCCACGTTAACATCAGGAAGAACTTCTTTACTGTAAGAGTGACAGAGCACTGGAACAGGTTGCCCAGGGGGGTTGTGGAGTCTCCTACACTGGAGATATTCAAGGCCCGCCTGGACAAGTTCCTGTGTGATGTACTGTAGGTTACCCTGCTCTTGCAGGGGGGTTGGACTAGATGATCTTTTTAGGTCCCTTCCAACCCTTGGGATTCTGTGATTCTGTGAAGTTAAAGTGAAGCAAATAGTTTTCAGTGACTCTGGCACCCAAAAGCTTAACATTTCCTTATTTATTTACCAAAAGGAACTAACTGTTGACTATTGCAGCTTCCAGTCTTTTCTGTGAATCACTAGTATGCTTCTTCACAATTGCAGCATGAAGTGACTTTGCTTCTGAGATGGATATGTTTCATCAAGAGTCCTTGACTTTGCTTCTGAGATGGATATGTTTCATCAAGAGTCCTATGTAGCAGTATACTGTAAGCTCTGCAGCCAATTAAAAAATTTTCCCTAGTCTCTAAAGTCAAATATGTAGATTTTGGTTGGAAACACCAGAGTGATCTTTTCTACATCAAGGAAAAAATGAATGTGAAATATGACTGAAGAAGCCCTGCATGCATTGTTTGGTTTCCAAGACTGGTAATAGGACATAGAAATTGTGTCTGAAAATTAATTGTACCCATTTTATTTTTTTTTTTCTGTCAAGTGGTTTTCTGAGGTATAAGTAAAATTAGCACTGTTCTTGGTGTATTTTCCTGTGAAGAGTTGATTGCCTCCCAGAGCCCATAATGATGCAGCTGTTGCTATCTGTCATTCTGAGCAAGAACATCCCATGATTAAATGATTCTGCAAACTCAAGGTGGCTTTCCAGAAGATAGTAATTTGCTAGTGGGATGAAAGGATCTGCAAAAAACTTCATATCTGCTTTATCTACTGCATCAGTTGTGTAAGAAAGCAGAAACTGGTGGTGACCAGAGATGTGAACTTGACTTCCTTTCCTGGTAGTGAATGAATTTAAAAACCCCAAACATCTAAACAGGAAAATTAGGCCTTATCAGGGATAAGAAAAAAAGAAAATACTGAAATTCATACACTTTGGAATATATTGGCATTAGCAGAATAGCAGTCAAAAACATGCATATGTTTAGTAAGCATTCGCATTCTACTGAGACTGAATACTGACATGTGAATAATTCCTATTAACTTCACTGGGGAATGATTTCTGCTTGTCTGAAAAAGTGTGGCTTCCATGTAAATAACATGATGATGTGCTTACGCGTCAAGGAGAGGAAAGTATGGAGATCCACATAAAATTATTTAGAACATGCAGTATTCCACAGAAGATGCTTTGAGCTCTTACAACTGAAATATTGAAAGATTTTATAATGAAAAACCATTTTCTTGTTTTGAGACTTCCCTGGCCCATCTTTTTTTCAGCTCAATTTAAGGTGAAACTTTGCTTGTTTGCTCATATTATAGATGAGCCTAATATATATAATCTTTAAAAGGTAACAGTATAGATTTCTGTGGGTTGGATACTTTTTTTAACAGTCACTCAAATTACTGGATTTAACATTGTCATTAGTGCTAATTATGATCCATTTTGCTACGTGAGGAAACTGGAATAGAAAACGATGAATCACGCCTTTGCAATGACATGACATAGTCTGTTGGCAAAAAATGTAGCATACAGTTTAAATTAGTTTAATCTTTATTCCTTGTGCTAATCCTCAATGTTTCAATCAATTTAACAGCAATAATTTTGGCTTAGCCCACTTATTTCCAAAAATAAATACGTATATTTAAGTTACATGATCCCATTTACAGAAGCATTTATAGAATGTAGATGTATCCATGTTGGTCAGAAAGGGGCAGTTTCCTCTCTCATTTCACTTAGCACATTTTATTTGCAAATTAAACACTGAAATTATATCCTTTTTTTTTTTTCACCACCTCTTTACAATTTTTAGCTTGGCTCTGTTGCCTTGATTGCCAAGGTAATTTGAATGAGAAAAAAAAAAGTTGAGTCGCAGTACCATGGCTCTATACCAAAAACATATTGCTGTGCATTCAATTGCAATATTCCTCCTGAGGCCAAAACATTATTTTCACAAAGAATAATGCTATGCAAAATAACAGGAAACATACTGTGAATAATGTCTTACATATGAAACCCTTGGTACTGTTAGTAAAACATTGGTTATGTGCATGCAAAATTAAATGACCATGAAGAAGAGACAATATAATAGTTTGTGGATTTATGATGTATTAGCTAATAGCTTTTTTATTTTAAACACTAATATTTCTACATTAAAAACATTTCTAAAGTTATTGCATATACCCATACTTTTACATGTTGTAAAAAGAAGTTGAAAGTACCTTAAAAAAACCTCCAGCACTTAAGTGGAGTAAATGTGAGGGACAGATTAGCAAACACACACTTGACAATGATGCTGGACTTCACCCTGAGAAATTCCAAGATCTCAATAGGCCAAAATGATTGGCCTTTTTATTATTCTGTCATAATAGGTTATTAGTTTTGTCTGTCTCAAAAATGCAAGAAATTATCCTTTAACCTTTATTACTACTTCTGTCATAGCTGACACATCTTATTGTTGTTGCATAGTTTCTGAAATGCCAGTGTCAAAATTCAAGACCTCCTGCTCTCTAAACCCCTCCTCAGCAGCCCAAATTCTGGCTAAGGGATCACCATCACATATAGTTTTTTTGACACTGTAATTCTGTCTAAACACTAGGTCATAAACCTTACTCATGCTAAGGCTCATCACTGCTGCAATGCCTTTTGGAGAGAAATAAAATGCTACCATGACATCTACAAGTTCCTTTCCAAAGGATTGGTCTGCCTGGTTGGATGAAACCAAAAACCAACTTCTTCAGACTTTCAAGAAAACTCGTGAAGGTGTTCTGTAATAGAATAACCTAAGAGGGATGGGTTTATAGAATCATAAAACAGAATAGTTCAGGTTGGATGGGGACATTAAAGATCATCTAGCCTCCCACTGTCTGCTGTAGGCAGAGACACCTTCCACCAGATCAGGTTGCTCAAAACCCCATCCCACCTGAATTTGATGGGGCATCCACAACATCTGGGCAACCTGTTCCAGCGTCTTGCCACCCTCATTTCTTCTTTATGTCCAACATACATCCACCCTCTTTCAATGTAAAATCACTGCTCCTTGTCCTGTCACTACAGAATTGGGTATAAAATCTTTCACTTTTCTTGTAAGCCCTTTTTCATAGATTGGAAAGCCTCAATAAGTTATCCACGAACCTATCCTCAAGGCGGAACAATCCCAGCTCTCTCAGCTTTTCTTCACAGCAGAAGTGTTCCAGTCCTCTGATCATTTTCATTGCCCTCTTCTGGACCCACTTTAACAGGTCCATGTCTTTCCTGTGCTGGATGCAGAACTGGATGCAATACCACAGGTGGCATCTCATGAGAGATGGGAGAATCACTTCTCTCAGCCTGCTGGCCATGATTCTTTTGATGCAGCCCAGGATACATTTGGCTTTCTGGGATGCAATCACATTGTCGGCTTACGTCCTATTTTTCATCCACCAGTATCACCAAGACCCTCTCTGCAGGCCTGCTCTTAATCGAGTCAAACTGCAGCCTGTATTCGTATTGAGAATTGCCCTAACCCAGGTGTAAGACCTCAATCCTCAAACCTGTAAAAGTTCCTCTGGATGGCATCCCTTTCCTCAAGTATATCAACTGCACTACTCAGCTTGGCATAATGTGCAAATATGCTAAGGGAGAAGTCAGTCCCACTATCTACGTCACTGATGAAGATATTAAACTGTATTGGTCCCAGTAGAGACCCTTAAGGGACACCACCCATTTCTGGTTTCCATTTGGATATTGAGCCATTGAGTGTAGCTGTTTGGATGAGACTGTTGATTTAATTCTTTATTCATCTACCAGTCCATCCATCCAACCGATATCTCTGCAACTTATCACCAAGAATGTTGTGGGAGACCATATCAAAGGCCTTACAGAAGTCCAGATGTCTACAGATGATGTCTGCAAATCTTACCTTCTCCAGTGATGGAGCCACTCCATCATAGAAGGTCACCAGATTAGTCAGGCACAATTTGCCCCTGGTGAACTCATGTTAGTTGTTTCTAATCACAGCACTGTCATTCATATGTCCTGGCATAAATTCAAGGAGGACCTGTTCCATGATCTTACCAGACATGGGAGTGAGGCTGACTTTTCACCCTTTTTAAAAATAGGTGGGATGTTTCCCGTTTCTCCAGTCACTGAGGACTTTGCCTTACTGCCATGAATTTTCCTAAAGGATGGAAAGTGGCTTGGTGACTACCCCAGGCAATTCCCACAGAGTAATCTAGTTCACCACTTTCGCAACACTGACTGTTTCACAAAGTCCTTTCACCCTTTGTAGATGCGTACGTTTGTGATACATGAGCTGCAGATCTACATGATTACCTTCTAGTGAAGGATTTTAATATGAACAGCTAAACTGTATCTAGACAAAATCTAATCAGAAAGCTGTGCTGTGTTGACTGTCAGATCAGACTGATACTTGTTTTTTTTCCTAGGTTCATTTCTCACCAGTCACACTGAAGTGATTGCACAAAGTCACAAGTGTCTTCCTCATTGCTAAAATCAAAACACTTATTTACTTGATGGATCTTAACACTTTCTTGCAAAAACAGTATCATCATTTCTGGATATATCACTCTGAAAAAGTTCAATGGCCTGCTCCTTTAAGCATACACTTTGTATCTTTTATACATTTTTTAACCATATTTGTCAATGGGTTGAGCATGATTCTTACTGGCTGAAGAAATAACTTCTGTCAATCTTACATTAGCTCTTATCATAATACCACCACAGTTACACTTTTATCACATTACTAAGAACAACTTTTAACAAATAATACAAATATTCTAACTTGAAAATATTCTGTCTTTTTTCTTCTCTTTACACAAACGAATAAGGTCACAATAACCTTTTCTTATTCAGGGTGACATCTATATTTAAATAAATGCATAAAATCATCTAATTTTGTCAAGAAAATTTCTTAGACGTAAATATTCCTTCCTTCCATTGTTGTAGAGTTTAAACCTTGAGAAATTAAATGACAGTACTAGAATAAAAAGTAGTTCTAGAAAGTTTCTAGAAGCATCTCTGCTTATGCAGTTTTATTAAAATCATGTGCTGTTTCCTGGTACTGTGAAACTTCAAGTATATGAGATTACTCATCAAAGAAGAGATCATTCTTAAAGTAGAAAGCCAGAGCACCAACTGCACAGTTACAAAAATATCACTCATGAAAATACCCACAACAATAAAAATCACTCTTTGTGCAGTCAGATGTCAGTGAGAATTTGCCTGAACAAAGTCAGAAGACAAAATGCTTACTCTTCAGTCTGATGTTATAATTACAGTCTTTTTTTTTTCAGAAAGCATAATGCCGGAATGTTCTGACTATACTTCTGAATAGATGTAAATCTGAAATAGATTATTTCACTCTGGTTTTGTGTGAAAAAAAGACAGATCTTATCAACGGGACCTTAGGAATATTTGCAGAAGAAATTAATTTGAAAGACATAGCACTTAATTTTCAAATGGTTTTCAAACTAGCCTGGCTTTTGCATTTCTAGTTGTGTGAAACTTGTCAATAAATATCCAGCTCTATGTGAAGATAAAATTATTAGGAACTGCAAGTTAATTATTAAAGAATATTCTCTGAAACCACCAATTCTCTTCATTGTGCTCAATTTTGAAATGCCTCACTTTGCATAAAACAGACAGTGGGCTCACATGTGCAATATATATATGCTTATATATGCATATGCCTACACTAAGGAGTTTTGATGGTGAGACACAGTACACGACTCTGGGGCTTGAGCTTGGATCGTTACCTTCACTGGGACAATGGCGCAGTGATGAGATCTGGAGGTCATCCTAGAAGGATATCATTACCCTCACATGCTACATTTCTCTCATGATACATGTGTGGTGCAATATGGACACTGATCATCAAGAATGGTAAGGGTTGAGGTGAGATTTTAGCACTTCCCATCTGAAAGATTTTATCCTGTACTTGCTATGATGGTATGAATAATCTCCAAGAGACACGCTCTTAAACAGGGCAGTTATTAGTTATTAGTTATTAGTTATTAGTCCTTGGGCATCAAGGAGGAAGAGCTGCAGCAACTGACAATTTTACCTAATATTACAGTAATTAAAAAAACCCACAGCTGTGATATGGGACACTTTCAATTGATTATCTTGTCTTTTCGAGGAATCTGATCCCAGGTCAATGGTGCAGTGATGAGGAGATAAGGAATAAGCTAGGGCAGTTGTCTGCCTTTTCTTTGTTTTGTTAAGTACCTTCTTTATATGGCTACATCATTCTTTTGTCTTTGTCTCAGTGAATATTTCATTATGTTATGCAAAGAGCAATACTGTAATAAGAGGCTGTGAAAGAGTCCTGACTGGGATTCTTAACCAGTCTGGCTAATAGACAGACTCCCACTCAGCTGCTTGCTTTCTCCCCAGTCAGTGGATAGGTAGGAGAAAATGGAAAAAAAGCAGGAATAAGAAAGCTCATGGGTAGAGATAAAGACAGGGGGATCACTTACCAAATACCCCTATGGGCAGAACAGACTTGATCTGGGGAAAATCAGTTTAGTGCCAGTTAAAACTGTTTTGGGTAGTTACACTGAATGACAGAGGGGAAGTGGGAAATGGGGGGTTGCATTCAGTCAGTAACACTTCATGTCTACCACTATTTTGTTTTCATTCTTCTTGTGCTCCAGTTAGGGCTCTCCATCAGATGCAGCTCTTCAGGAATTCAGACATGCTCTGGCATGGGGCATTCCCTGAGCTGTAGTGTGGATATCCCTGTGAAATTCCACTATGAAACACCCTCTTCTTCTCCTCCTCTTCTAACCTTGGTCTTCTCTCTGCTCTCACCCTTTGTTCCCTCCTCTTCCGCCTGTATGGTGCTTTTGCACTTTCTTAAATACATTTTCTCAGCAGTACCACCATCTTGGCTGATGGGCTTAGCTGTGCCCTGTAGTGGGTGTGTTTGAGCTGGCTGAATGTCCAGCACAGGACAACCCCTGGCTTTCATCACAGAGGCCACCCTGCAGCCCCCGACCCCACTGCAATCTCCCTTACACCTGTACCAGACACAAAAGTCAACTCAAACTTCTGCAGACAGAAAAAGAATGTGCGCACTAAAAAAAAAAAAAAAAAAAAAAAAATACAACGGAGAAAAGGAGGTGTTAAAAGGGGTAAAGTTCAAGGTTCTGAAAGTTTTTTGAGGAAAGATTTGCCTAAATCAGCTAGAAAGAGGTTACACAACACATAGCTTACATGAATTTAAAATTTATATAATTCTGACACTGGAAACAGAATTATAAAAAGACTATGAAACTATAAAATCCAAGCTTACATGATTACAATCTATTCGCCTGGAGAGTTTTTAAGACTTCTCTGTGGTACGTCTCAGTTCTGGCAGCTGCATCCTGCCCCTCTGCAGCTTTTTTGAATGAGCCTCTCTCCATAATTGCTCCACAGTAGAATTCATTACATCCTGAATACCATGTCCCAGGTTTTTCTGTTGATGCTCATGCAGAAGGGTAGAAGGAGGCTGACAGCTTTGCCTGCCCAAGCAGGTTTTCTTTGTCTTCACCCTCTCTGACCAAATGTCCTCCACCTCTGCTTTGTTTGAGGTGGGATCTTGTTCCCTGATTTTAGAAGTCAGATCCTCCAAGTTCACCCAGTAGTGATGTGACTGCAGCAGCAGAGCTATCTGCTTCTACATGGGGCTTTGGTGACCTTGACACCTAATCTCTTTTTTATACTGTTAGCATGTTTTCTTTCCTGAGATTTAGAATAAAAAGGTCATGTCTTTTCCCTCTCAGTGTTAAGATTCTGTCATGTTTTGAATTTATGTATTCCTTCAAAGTTTACAAGACTTCTTGTATGTCACTATATTTTCAAGCTTCTTTCCATATTATATGGATGATGTAAAAATATTTGGTGTATGACTATCTCACTTAACTTACAACTGATATCCTGGGTTTCTTTCCTCAGACAGACTAAACATGATATTAAAAATACACACGAAAGATAGGACATTCATATCTCTGTTTCAGCCTTGCTACATCTTCTGCAATCTTTCTGAATATTGAAAAGGTTCTCACATAGACATACATGTGTGATTGCAGTCCTACTTATATCTTTTATCTTGTTATTTATGATTGTTGATCATAATACAGCTTTTACCATGCATTCTGTATAGCTTTCTCTGGAAAGCTGAAGTTAAATTATAAACTGTACTTTGTGTTTTGTCTTTATACACTAGAGCAAATAGAGCCTAATTTGGGGAAATGGGTGTGTCTTCCTTCTGTGAGGAGACTGAAAGAGCTTAGCTGATTAAGTCAAGCAAGATTGTGTCTGAAAGAATAGGACTGTTCTTTCAATGGTGAAATAAATACTATAGTGATAAGATCAATTTATGCTAACAGGCAATACAGGTATAACAACAAAATTGGTGCAACTAGCCAGGATTATTCATACAGTATAAATGAGTACTTTTCGAAGTTCTAGAAAACTGAAATCTAACATTAGGATTAGCAGATCTGAGTGGCACTACAGTTTTTAGAGCAGTGCCTGACAAGCCTGACATGGTAGCGATGAGGTAATAATATCATAGATCAAAGCAATGGGAGCAAATTTCAGTAAAAGTTGACCTTTTGGTCAAAATGCTCTGTATCAGAAAGAATTCAGTCCTAAAATGAAATCTGCCTGTGATCAGCTTCAGTAATAAAGATGTATATATTAAAAAAAAAAGTGATACATCCATTGGACTTGATAGTAGACTAAAAAAGATTAGAAAAGGAGTTATGATGTCCTAATTACACTTGAAACTACTCACGAGAGGTTTTCCATGTGTGGGGAAGAATTTCTCACTGGATTTCATAGTCATATGAGGACTCATAACTAGAATCCACATGGAAAAGAAATGTGTTGGCTATGATGACTGGACCATGATAGACACCTATTGCTAGTGAGGGTTTAGATTTGATGACCTACTAACAACTTATCTTCCATGCTTTGGGCTGGTCCCACAGATCAGGATAAATTTCATTCAGTGTTAGTTCTTGGTCAGATAGATAGACAAGAAAGGGTTTTCTACGTATTCACAGAACAATGGCATGATATGGAATTGCCATCAACCTCTAAACAGGATGAAACCCTGCCCTAGAGCAACTGTCTCAGGGGACAAGAGACTGTTTCTTCCTTCTTGTCCATTCAGCGATGGTTTTAGCATTGCTGCTCTCACTGTAATAAATCACCATCTCTCAAGTAAACTAATTTCTGAAACAGTGTTTGTCTAACAATGTATACCTGTCAACAACTGCAGTTTCCCATGTGCTTGTTTTTACTTTTATTCTAGATATTTGTCCAAGTGCACGCTTAGAACTTAAATTAATTTTATAGTTGTTCTCTACTTTGAGATATTGTATGATATCCAAGGTGATTTTCACAGTCAAATTATGAACTGCTGAAAAGAAGTCTTCTAAATAAACACTTACAGGTTCTTAAATTTAATGGCAGTGCCAGTTACAGATATATTACACGAGAAGAAACAATCTTCTGTTCTGGTAGATACTAATTAAACTATACTGTCCCTGGTATAGTAAACATTAGTGACCTCTTTTTTCTTTCCTTTGTTTAGACCTTAACATGCAGATTATGATGGGGCAATTTAGTTCACACTCTGCTGGCCATTTTATTATCATTACCATGCAATGTAATAAGATATTTCATTATTATTTAGTCTGAAAATTTAGCAGAGAAGTTGCTGTATTACCCCTAAATTTATACTTGAGTTACTGGACTCATTATTTCAAACATCTTGGTCTAAATCAATATCAGTAATGATTCTTTCTTTTGATTAAGAAGTGACTCCATCTGTAGATGTCAGATAATTACTGAGATGACCTATAATGAGAACATTTCACAACTCTCTGACTTAAATTTCTTATTCCCTCAACAGCATAATGACTTCCTCCTAGATCTTTTTATAGTGTATCTATGCTCCTGGGGCTTCTTTTCATGATCAGTCACTATCAGTGGTTGCTTCTATCATCTTTTTTTTAGATAAAGAAAGATAGTGGTTCCATGCAACAAAAAATGTGGTTTGTCTAGGTTTAGGGTGTTTGGGTTTTTTTTTTTCCTGCATATTTCCAAATTCTGGTCTAAAAGCTCTCTTACACTCTTGAGTGCTTAAAGCTGGCAATGACTGGAATGGCAAAAGATGATAGAAGATATTCTTTGTTATTCATTTAAGTAGTCTTAGGAGAATCAATATGTTTTTAAATATAAAATATTAAGATTAGAAATGCAAGATATTCTTTTGATCCTAACATCTAGGAATATGGTATTTAAAAGTTTGTAAGAAGAAATGGTAACTTTCACTGTGAGGCTTGCTGTAGTATTTGAAATTCATAGCTGTAGCAAAACACAAAGAGTGCTTTGTAGTTAAGTCATAAACTCTATGTTATTTCTTTTAATTCTTTCATAAATCATTTCCGGGGAATAGAAAAATTACATCAACATCAGACTCTGTGTTTTGACTCAACACACTGCATACTTTTACTTGCATTCACAAATATTTGCTTTCTAATATAGTCATGTAAATAGGCTATGAATATATGCTTTTACTAACAGACTTTGTTCCTTCTCACTATTTTTTACCTGTTGATTTAACAAATGGATTGATTAAATATTGGCCTTTAATTTGGTTTGTATGTCATCCATGGCTGCCAGCTTCTCTGCCAAGAGTCTATTTTGTATTCCTAATAACACAAACAACAACAACAACAAAAAGCCAAAAAGAACAAGCTACTTTCTTTTTATTTTCTTGGATAAACTGAAAACCTAAAGGTCAAATATACGCAAAATGTTTAAAATAACACTATTCATGCAAACAGTGTAAGGGAATATACTCCCTACTGACAACATTGTTTCTTTCTGTTTGAAAGAAACTTCAAGCTCATTAATTACTACTACTTCATTCTTTTCCCAAGATTTACATTGCTGTTAGGTGACTGGACTTGTTTGGAAATAATGAAGACCAAAATAACAGGCTTATTTCCAGCTTCCTTTTATAGTAAAGAGAAAGAAATTTTGTCTAACAAACAATAGACCTTGAATACAGTAGGTCAAAAACCTCAGATGCATTTCTATCACTGTCATGGTTTAAACCCAGCCACACAACCCATCCAGTCACTCCCCCCCACAACTTGCCCTCCCCCTACTCCTGGAGGGACAAAGGAGAATCGAAAAGAATGCAACTCCCACAGGTTGAGATAAGAACAGTTTAGTAATTAAGGTATAACACAAACCGCTACTGCTGCCACCAATAATGATAATGATAAGGCAAATAACAAGGGAAGAGAATACAACACCTCGGCACCAGGAGACCGATAACTCACCCCCCCAACCTGACCGAACACTGACTGATATTTAGTCCAAACCCGCAGTCCCTGCCCTTCCTGGTAACTCTCCCTTACACATGACGTGCTGTGGTATGGAACACTTCTTTGTCTAGTTTGGCTCAGGTGTCCTGTCTCTGCTTCCTCCTGGCTTCCCCTCCTCCCTGGCAGAGCATGAGGCTCAGAAAGTCCTTGGTCAGACTAAAACATTTGTGTTATCAACTCTGTTCCCAGGCTGAAAGTCAAAACACAGCGTTGCACCAGCTACTAAGAAGGAGAAAAATAACTGCTACTGCTGAACCCAGGACAATCACAAAACACCTTTAATACGGTACATTTACTGCATCAATAGACATCTGCTTTATTAGTACAAAAAATGGAGTCATTATCCCTTCCTGATGTACATATCAATTTTAGATCTTACATTAAAAATACATGCATGAATGAGACCAGCAAGAACACTAATGAATGAAACCCATCTAAGAGACCTGGCATCACTGAATTGGGAAAGAAATGCTAACTGTGTTGACAATACTTTTTGTAATGGGTTTTCTGTGTGTATGTGCATGCATGTGCTTGCAAGAAAAAAAAGAGCAAAGATGATCAAGGAGAAACAACCTAGATAAAATTCAGTGACTATACAGAAACAGTAAAAAGCAGCAAATACATTAAGAGCTGAACTTGCTTGCACCAGTGTCATAGTATGGTGTCCCATGCAACAAACAGGACTTTCTAAATCTGTTGTGTTCCCCTGTGCCAGAAATCACTTACTATATTTTATATTATCTAACCTGCTAACAACTTCATAATCATGAGACTATCAGAAGTGCTTAAATTAGATATTAAATAGATGGATTAGGAAAAATTATTAAATAAATAATTTGAGCAGAAGATGGACATGGTCTTATAAAAATGAATTTAATATAATACTATGTCTTGAAGTTTCTGGAATGCATTAATTTTCTTTTCTGGATAATGGGATATTTAATACTGTTTTGTATGAAAATGAGGATACAATAGACAACAACTTTGGTTGTGATTAATCTATTTCTATTGCATAGACACTTCTCCTACCTTGCAGAAATATCCCTGAGAGTTTTTTTTTTTTTTGATAATTCCATTGCTAAAAAGCAATGCTTAATTTTCAAGATAAAATCACTCTTCAAGATTTTGTGATATATATCTATCATTACAGAGTACACTAATTGTTAACAATATTAATTGGGTTAATTTCTCTTAAGATTTGCTTATGTGAAATTGGCCTAGATTTTTTTGAGAGATCACCATTAAGAATTTTTACCACAAGATATTTTGCAGATCTGGGAAATTACACTGGTGATTTGAACTCTCAGAAACAGCTGAATACTTCTCAGTATCATGATGAAAGAAACATTGTTTAAAGTGTTTAAACTTCACTAGCTTTCTCCATGAAAGGGCGTCTGTAATAACACAATAAAAACAATCTTTTTCTGCAATATGATTTTGTTACAAACCTGCACATTTTAAGTGAATTATCAATTGCTGCATAATATGTGTCTTTAAAAACTGAATGTCCTATCTTATGGAAAGAGTTTAGACTGCACTGTTACAAGTGCTGATGTAGTTTGGCCCTCTTTAGAAATCCATTCTTCCATGAAAATGTTTGGCACACACAAAAGATAAATCTCCCATTCTTTCTTTACCTTCTGTAATAACCAAATAATGTTAGTCAATTTCTCTGTGTGCACTGATGTTTAATGTAACTATTTAAAAGATATCTCTGTGCATATATGTAAGATTTTAATGAAACACTTGTAGGCTTAGCAAGATGAATCCAGCTTTCCTGCAAACAACATACAAATGAAAGCTGAGCTGAACTTTATGCTTCTATGACCTACCGCTAAGAAAATAATACTCAGAAAGATATGATTAATTCTTGCAGTCTGGAAGATTCTTCTCTTTTTCAATTTGTGCATCAATTTTTAGCAAACAAAAGAATAGTTTAAGAATGAGAATAATGTGTGCCTCATTTCAGTCAGAAAACAAAAATAATAAATTTGGCTTTTAAAAAACATCCTCCTACAAATTGACCGCTGATTTATGAGGCAGCCTCCAGTCATCAAAAGCAATAAATGTAAGGTTCTCAAATAACTTTCTCATGCACTTTCGAACAGCTCACCTGGCCTCCCACCCATTTATTCATTTCTGCAATGACTCTCTGTTCAAAATCTCAGATCAAAATAAACGATGTTGAAAAGATGATAACAACTTGATACTGAAATGCTTCCTCCTCTCTGCGAGTGAGTCATTTCTCCTTTCATTAAATCTCAGGTAGGTAAGAGTCATTCTTGAAACAGCTACAACTTTCTCTTTACATAACAAGGAACAGTTTAAATCTTAAAATTTCATAGCTTGAAGGTTTTGAGAAAAAGAGTTTCCCAGTTTCCAAATGAGACCTAACATGTCCTTCTGGAGTTGGCAAGGTTAAATATTAGACTGAGAGAACGTTATAATTTAAAGGCTGTAGAGCTGTTGTAGGTGGGTTTTTTTTATCTTTTCATGCTTTCTTAGGAGGTTTGTCTATTCCAACAGTGTGTAAGAAATGCAAGAATTAATCTTGATAAATTTTCCCTTATTTTCTCAGAGTCTGTTTATAACATAGCTGCTGACGGTGAAATGCTTAACTTGTTTTAATCCTCTATTTTTGCAATTAATTCTCTTAATTTTAACCACATAATTGTAAGATTAGAAATAGCAAAATAGGTGGTCCTAATAATAATCTCTTAATTACAACAACCTTTGCTACAGGGTGGAAGAGCTTCAAAAATAAGAAAAAAAAAAAAAGGAAGCATATTCTGAATAGCTTTGGAAATTCCTACCACCACCACCCTTTCCTAGCCTCTGTACCAAGGCAGGGGGTTACCTAGTGGAGAGTATGTTTGAAACAACCTTCTGTTTTCAGAAGGAGTTCAGATCCTTCTGCTGCATCTCATAAGAATATAATCTGATCTTGTAAATCATAGTCTGTGTAATAGTCACTTTCTCTTCCACTCGCTCTTTCTCCAGTCAACCAACACCTCCTCCCCCCTCCTCCGCATCTTTTCATGTGCTTAAGAAAAGACTTTGGTCTTTTAAAAGCATCTAATGTATGGATTGCTGTTTGTTTGTAATTTTTAGGCACCGCCAGGAAAAGTCATTATCATTATAGGGCCCAGTGGGATTTAGAGGAATAAGAGGAAATATGCATTGCTTTTTCCACAGTGAACCAGAGAAAATTTCACAATTACTTCCTGATGCTAATCATGATTTTTCAGGTGTGATAGTTAATTACAAATATAAAGGTGAATGATGCTGAAACAATAATAATAAAAAAAGGATGTAAACAAGTTTTTCTGGTATAAATTCTGCTGAAACAAAAAATAATCATTCTGTCTGAAATATGTTCTGTTATCAACTGTCAGCAGAGAGTTATTTTAATACTCTTCGTGCCATGGAATGCAACTGCAAGGGCATTTTGGCACTACTGTGGTACAAAAAATTTATCAGCTCAAGTACAGGGGACATTAAATTCAGAAACTGAAATTAGGTGAACAGATTCACTACAGAGTACATAGGGAGTGTTCATAGCCTGGAATTTATGACAGCAGTGCTCTGAGCAGGTTGACAACTAATGAGATGATTGGGTTCTAAGAATAACTTAAGAAAAGTATATCTCTAAGAAGTTTTCTTTCTCTCAGCCTTTATCATCTCTTTGTGATACTTACATAAGCTACATTTATAGGTAGCTTTCATGGACTTTGGAACTAATTTTTCTATTTTCTTTGTAGACAATTAAACTTTCTGTCTTCAAATGAAGCCAAGAAAAAAGTTCTGCCTTCCTCTTGCATACCAATGCAGTGTCTAGATAGCTGGCCCAGCAATGAGCTGACAAAGCTGACTTCCAATTTCTCTTCAGTCCGAGGGTTACAAATGGCATCTTTAAGTTCTGCAGATGAATATGATAAACACCACGTCAAATCAAGTTTAGGACAGTGCTACACTGCTTGTCTCTTCTGTTTCAGTCAGCCACTCCGTAAAGGATGTAAGAAGTCAGAAGGAGTGTTAGCAAAAAGCAGCCTGAATGACGTAACTCCAAGAGAACCCTGCCTAGAGTGGAGGGAAGCCAGCCCTTGTTCTCACTGCTACAGAAGATTTTTGCATTAGAGAGTCATTGGCTCAAACAGTGTCATTCTACTTTAATCATACTAAGAGCACATCTACAGGACTTGAGAGAAGAAACAGGGAAACTTGCACTTGAATTCTTCACAGTCTTGTCTGGAAGTCAGGATCTGAACCACCTTGCTCATCAACATGATAGAGTCTCTGGATATGCTGCAGGAGTACAGCTATCAGGACCTAAGCATGTTTTTAAAGTGAAAATTAGAGTAACCAGTCTACCACACATATTGTAATAATGTTATCTGAATTTGAGCAAAAGTTAATTTTAAAAACCTGCACCACACTGGGACTAAAATGAAGAAATTTAAATCAAATTGTGCTTATGGGAAGGTGATGTCTGAATTCACAACCTCAACGGGTGACTAAGCAGTAAGTGTATATAATTCTAGTCTGCAGATTCAAATCTAAGTGTACAATAGATTAAATTTTGAGCAGGAATTAGACTGGGAACTTTGCTAGTTGATATATGAAAAAAGTATTTCAAATCCTCTGTGAACATATATTTGTGAGGAAAAAAAATGTATAAAGTCTGTATTAAAAAAGTATAAAAATATGATTAAATTTTGAAGAATCATATCATGCACAGCACTATACATGTTCATACACACTGGTATGGATTTACAAGGCACCTACAGTTAAATACCTAGGTATTATCCATCCAGATAATAAAACCTGTTTGTCTTGTTGAAATTCTGAGTGTTTGCATAAACAGATTTCTGACTTGTATTAGTCAAAAATGATTTAAAATGAAAAGGTTGTAGGAAACCAAATATGTAACTAAAAGAAACTGTCTTCCAAGGGGACAAAGGAACTAAACAAGCTTGTGAGAGAGTGAAGAGTCAGCCTCAAATTTCCTACTCTCTCTTGAACTTGCAGCCTGTCTTCTGTGATTAGTAGACTGAAAAAACCCCCAAACCAACCCACATTAAAAATAAATTGGTTTTTTTTTATTAGAAAATATTATATGAATTTTGAAATAATTACAATTATAAAATATTTTCATTTATATACCTTCCTCCCCCTGCAGACTCTCTCAGACTTACTGAAGGGACTACAAATAGAACTAACTACATTAAGTTCATTAAAGTATTTATGAGTTACTGCAGTGAATGCTATATTGAGCATAAAAAAAGCAATCCATTAGAACGTGTGGGGAACTTCTGTAACTGAGTGTACAAAATATTCTGTAGGATCTACAAAATCCCTATGAAATTCTATAGCTGGCCAGCTAACTGATGTATAATGTCCTTTGTAAAAAGCCCTAATATAGCAGTACAAAACTGCATAGCTTTATACTCCAGGGATTAAACACATTTTAGCAAGTGCCGTATGATGCACAGTCTAATTCAATTGCTTGCCAAAGATAAACTTGCAAAAAAAACCCCAAAACTTTTACAAAAGTTAAATCACACCACCAACCATATCCTCTGCCACCTGTCCTCCTTACAATGTGTTCAAAACACCCTTGTCCATGAATCCTGGCATGTGGAGAGTGGGGAAATTACTTGGTGCTGCATTGTTCGTAATCCAGTGATGCTGCTAGAGCAACTCTGATCGTGCTCCTCTTTTTTCCTTATGAGTGCCTACTATCACACTTATTTATATTCTTTGATTGAAGGCTCAGCACCAAAGCATTCAAAATAGCTGGTCACCACCATTACAGATTAATAGAGTCAGAAACTCATGTCCTAAAAATACTGAATATTTCTTTACAGGATGTCACTGCTGCAAAGGCACCTATGAGGCTCATTTAGTGTGCAGCCACCGTCTAGCTATTCAGAATTGTGCTCATCTTTTCTTTATGGAAAGAATTTTGGGCAGCCCATCTGTCACTACGGAAATGTTAATTTTGTATTAGTGCATTTTCAAAAAGATTTAAGTATTTTATCCACATGTTCTGCATTCAGTCAATATGGGAAATGGTGATGTTAAGACTAGGTGTTTGTGGGGATCAGAAAAAGGAACGAATAAAATTATAAACTCAATCTTGTGTTTCTAAAGCTGCTTGAAACTCAGCCCAGTTTAACAGTATTTGAAAATTATTGCAATATACTAGCTGTGCAGAAGGGCAGGAGAAATGAGTTGATCGCCTAACTGGAAACCCGTTTTTTGTTTAACACAGTCAACTTTTATACTATTGCATTTTGTTGTCTATTTTATGAGAAATCTGTATAAATAATAGCTCAGAATTTTCCCTGGAATTGTCCCTTCTCTGTAGAGATGAAGCTTTCTGTTGCTATTTTTTTTGAGGATGCTGATATTTATGCATATTCTTTTCTTCATATACTGCTGTTTAACAGGGGTTAAAATATGATTTATCAAAATTAATCACAGTCGAATGCACACAGGAACTTGGTAAAGAAGCAAAGGCAAGCTAAAAATCTGAGATGGGAAGCTATTCTTGAAAGTTTTTGTGTAATAGCAGAGGATCAGTCTTGGTGAAATTTTGAAATGGCCAAAGTGCACCAAATTCCCCAGCTAGCACTAGATGTAAAGGCTAGAATACGGTTTGAGAAATGCCTGTTTTATTCAATGGGGGTGGGACAATGTTCTTTCCTAATTTAGCTCTTAGTGTAGGGTGTGAACACAACTTGAAACACAAAGGGGAAGCATGAGAAACCACTTGGCTCTATCACTAAGTTTTGAAGGCATATATCTGCACATACATGAGTTTCTTAATTTATGAATAGGGACATGAATATGAACATGAATATATGAATAGGCAGAAAAGAGGGGAGGGGAGGGGATGGGAGGAAAGTGGAGGGGAGGGAAGGGAAGGGAAGGGAAGGGAAGGGAAGGGAAGGGAAGGGAAGGGAAAGGGAAGGGAAACAGAAGGGAAAAGGAAGGGAAGTGAAAAGGAAGGGAAAGGGAAGGGAAAATGTAGGGAAAAGGAGGAGAAAGGAAAGGATTTGGAGAAGGCTGAAGTTCTGAATGACTTCTTTGCCTCGGTCTTCACTGGCAAAGGCTCCGACTGCACCACTCAGGTCTTAGAAGGTAGACACAGGGACTGTGAGAATGAAGACCTTGGGCCCACTGTAGGAGAGGATCTGGTTCGAGACCATCTTCAAAATCTGAACGTGCACAAGTCCGTGGGACCTGAAATCCATCCACGGGTCCTGAAGGAGCTGGTGAATGAAGTCGCTAAGCCACTGGCCATCATATTTGAAAAATCATGGCAGTCAGGTGAAGTTCCTGATGACTGGAAAAGGGAAATATAACCCCCATTTTCAAGAAGGGGAAAGTGGATGACTTGGGGAACTACAGACCAGTCAGTCTCACCTCTGTGCCTGGTAAAATCTTGGAAGAGATTCTCCTGGAAGGCATGCTAAGGCACATGAAGAACAACAAGGTGCTTGGTGACAGCCAGCATGGCTTCACTAAGGGGAAATCCTGCCTGACCAATTTGATGACCTTCTATGATGGGGCTACAGAATTGATGGACAAGGTTAAAGCAGTTGATGTCATCTACCTGGACTTGTGCAAAGCGTTTGACACTGTCCAACGCAACATCCTTGCCTCTAAATTGGAGAGACATCAGTTTGATGGATGGACCACTTGGTGGATAAAGAACTGGCTGGATGGCCGCACACAAAGTGTTGTGGTCAATGGCTCAATGTCCGGCTGGAGACCAGTAACGAGTGGTGTCCCTCAGGGATAGGTGTGGGGACCGATCTCGTTTAACATCCTCATCACTGACATGGACAGTGAGATTGAGTGTGCCCTCAGCAAGTTTGCCGATGACACCAAGCTGTGTGGTCCGGTTGATATGCTGGAGGGAAGGGATGCCATCCAGAGGGACCTTGACACGCTTGTGAGGTGGGCTGATGCCAACCTCATGAAGTTCAACCACGACAAGTACAAGGTCTTACACCTGGGTCGGAGCAATCTGAGGCACAGCTACAGATTGGGCAAAGAAGAGATTCAGAGCGGCCCTGCAGTGAAGGACTTGGGTTGCTGGTCAATGAGAAAATGAACATGAGCCGGCTTCAGTGCGCGCTTGCAGCCCAGAAAGCCAACTGTATCCTGGGCTGCATCAAAAGGAGAGTCACCAGCAGGTCGAAAGGGGTGATCCTGCCCCTCTGCAGTTCTGGTGTCCTCAACATAAAAAGGGCACTGAACTGCTGGAACAAGTCCAGAGGAGGGCCACGAGGATGATCAGGGGACTGGAGCAACTCCCATATGAAGACAGGCTGAGGAAGTTGGGGCTGTTCATCCTGGAGAAGAGAAGGCTGCGTGGAGACCTCATAGCAGTCTTCCAGTACCTGAAGGGGGCCTATAGGGATTCTGGGGAGGGACTCTTCATCAGGGACTGTGGTGACAGGACTAGATGTAGTGGGTTAAAACTTAAACAGGGGAAGTTTAGATTGGATATAAGGAGGAAATTCTTTCCTGTTAGGGTGGTGAGGCACTGGAATGGGTTGCCCAGGGGGGTTGTGAGTGCTCCATCCCTGGCGGTGTTCAAGGCCAGGTTGGATGAAGCCTTGTGTGGTATGGTTTAGTGTGAGGTGTCCCTGCCTATGGCAGGGGGGTTGGAACTAGATGATCTTGAGGTCCTTTCCAACACTAACTATTGTATGATTCTATGATTCTATGATTCTATGATTCTATGATTCTATGATTCTATGATTCTATGATTCTATGATTCTATGATTCTATGAAAGGAAAGGAAAGGAAAGGAAAGGAAAGGAAAGGGAGAGAGAAAGATTCCCCTAGCCTCCTCCTTCAGAGGACATTGAAATTATATTTTTAAAAGCCCATGTCAGGAAATGCCAAAGTGAAGCATCTATGAGCAGTCTTATTTCTGTCTCTTTATAGTGGTTCATTATAATAGTCATTAGTTCAATGACCACATATTATTTCTTGAACAATTCAATATAATTTAATGTAGTTTTGTGCGACCTAAGAAGCACAAGCTTAGCATCTTGGAATACATTTCTTGTTTTGCACTTTTAGTCTGTTTTTTACTGTCATAATGAAGCATGCATGTTTATTGACTGTGACTTTGATACAATAACTATATATAATTCTCTCTCTAAGGCTATGCCTGCTTTGTGATTTTAAAGTATAATTTAAGGAGCTACCTTCTCAGGCTATAATCTAGCTAGTTTGGGCTACAATTCCCCAGAAGATACAGCACAAGATTCAGTCCCTTGAGTAAATCTAAAGGGATTCCTCGTGGGCTTTTATTTTCAGGTCTTGAAGTCCATGCTCTCACACTTGCTATTGTTATCTGAATTACCTCAAGTAAAGCTAACAGGCATATCAGTGTGGTGCACCCACCAACTCCTCCAGCTGCTGTGCAGTCAGACCAAAGATTTAAAATTTGACAGTCTGGGCACTAATAGTATGAAACATGTTGGAAAGACAACTATTTAATATGGCACTCGGACCTGAGCAGACTGATCAAGAGAAAAAAAAAAAAAAAAAGGAGAAATTTGGGTTGACAGTTATAATGTATTCAGTTTATAAAAACCAAACCATAGCACTGCCTTACTACACTTAGATACAGTTAGGGTCATGCTTTAACTAACTAAAGAGCTTCCCAGTTTAGGCTAGAAACCCCTGAAAATCCAGGGAATGAATTCAGACTGTGAGGATCTAAATCCAGAAGAACAGAAAGATAGGACTGAGGCCAGATGGGAAGAGGAAGAGATGGGACTGAGGAAGGAATGAAGGAAATGAGGCAACCAGTGTGGGATAAAGGGCCAGGTTTGAGAATCTGAGAAAAAACATCGTTAAGCAAAAAACAGCAAAGAACAGTAGAAGATTTAAAGGAGGGCATAAACTGTAAAGAGAAGCAAAATCAGCCTTCAAAACATTTATCTTCATCCAGCAGAACAATTGAAGAAGGTGGTACTTAACACTCAGTAAATAGATTTTCTATGTAAAGCTTGAAAAGAGATCATTAAAGATGAAATGAACCTGAAAAGTAAAACATAGGTTAAGGCAATATGTAGCCAGCTAGTCTAGAGAAAAACTGTGAAAAAAAAATAAAAATCCAAGAAATCTGTTTCTGGTTCTTTCAGGCAGCTTGTAAGTGTTTGGTGTCAACACATAATATTTTCCTCTGGAGCATTTTTAATAGCTTTGCCCAGGTTGGACATGATAGGCTCTATTTGTCATGAGCTTGCAAGCCCTGGCTGATTTCATGCAGACTTTGAATCATGTACATTTGACTATTTTCCTCACCGTAAGGATCTGGTACAATACAGAAGGACATCTGTTGTCGGTTTTTGAACACTCCCAATATTACTTCAGAATTTTCATCCATCTATTGTTTTGCAAATGATCTGATAGTTTTGACTTAATAAGGTAAAATTCTTCCATTAAAAACTGAGAGTTAAACTGAGTACCTAGTCCAAGATTATCATAACTTGTAGATCATATTAATAGAAATTCTGAAGAGCTGGCCAGCTACCTTAGTATGGAGGAGAATAGAGGTGTTATACTTTCATTAAGCTCAGGGTGGTGATAAAAACAGCACTATGCTTCTTGGAAATCCAAAGAGGTAGCCTGGATTAGTGTATGTAAATCTAACAGAGTTACCACGAAAAATTTGTGTACAGAAACTCATGGGGATTTCTACTCTACCACAGCATAATGAGGTATTGCAGTAACCTTGTGATCTCTTAGGTAATACTGGCCACAAAGCGTCCTATCAAAGAGAATCATGTGTAATTTGAACTGCTGAAGGTAGGCTTCCCTTTTGGGAAATACAGTATATTTCTTGGCTACAGTAAGCTGTTAAGATTTTACAGTTTAACAAGACTGGTGGGTTGTTTTTTTTTTGGGGGGGGGTGATTATATTTTTGGGGGAGCAGGGTGTGTTTACATGTACTTTGACTAGAAATTTTAAAATAGAAAAAGATACCTACCTTATCAGTGTAAAATCCATATATTAACATCAAGATGTATGTTCATATTTTCTTTAAAATGACAAAGCCATATCCTTCAAGTCAGTCTTCTTTTTGTTTTTTTTTCAAATGCTTCTCTTCATTTTCACTGCAAAGTGACTGACCAGCAGTCATGATGCAAGTAGAACAAATTACTGAGCAATGAAGAAACTTGCTGAGCCACATACTTTCCTTGGCTTTCACAATAGAGGAATCTTGACAAGCAAAGCTACATATGTAGGGAACCTCTTAGTTCATGAAGGCTATTTCCTTATAATTTTCAAGCACTAATACACATGATTACAGACTTCTCTCCAAGATGTACTGATAATGTATTCATCCTGCATTTGCTCATGTCATGCTTGCTGACACTTTTAAGGAACACTCCCAATTGCTCCCTTGTGGTAGAGTCTATGAATGAGATGTGGGATTTGCTTGTGATCTAGGGTCTGCAGTTCACTCTCCTGTACTTTGTCAATGTGGGCAGACAACTTCATCTGTAAAATACAGTACTTGCTCTCTCCTGAGTCATGTGCTTCAGAGAGACACCAGGAGAAGATACCTCTCTAAATCTGAATCACTGACCCAGGTAAACAAATGGTCTGTGTAACTAGAAATCACAGAAAATATAAAAATTTGAAATAAAACTTGGAATGTAGTGAAAGCTGATTGCTAAAGTGTGATAATACAATAAGGTTTGTGCTGCTCAGCACATTTGTTGCTTCAAAAGACAAAAAAAAAAGATTAAGCTCCCTGAAGCAGGATTTTCTGAGGTACTTACCACTGTGGTAGCTAAGCAACATTACATTTAGTAACATAATAAAATTAACTAAAACATTCATTCTTTCAAGTACTATCTAGCTCCCTGTTGTCCAGGGAAAATTATGAAAATTATGTAAGAGAGCCTGAACAGAATTCTATCATCACTGTTGTTTCATCATTTAATTACTGTCCTTCACCCTCAATTAAATCAGGGAGAGTTAGACACATGGGTGTTTTTGAAAATGACATTAAGTGTGTGTCTGTATCTTCGGGTCATGAGATGTTTCACAAATCTGGTTTGTAGACCATATGGCCACCTGAGAGCTATGCATTATAAAGGATTTTGTGGTTTTGTTACTCTGCATTTTGACATATCCTGGAGTAAGAAATTTCAATTTGTAGCTCATCTTCAATACAAACTGATATATATAATTAAAAACATATACTTCTCTTTAAAACCATGACACCCTGCCTGCTTACATACTGCCCCTTGACCACTATCAGCTGGATAGGCAGACTGCTGACATCTTGATCAGGATCAGCAGCATAGGCAGAATGCCATTCACATTGTTCACATAAAGTACGATTCTCTCCTGGAACTCCAATTGTCAAGACATTGTTTATGATCTTGTACTTGCAATTGTGGATTGGTAGAGCTGCCTCATATGCCCACAAAACTTTAGATCTTCTTTGCTGATTATATTTCAGATACCATGGCTGGAAAAATCATAGAATCACAGAATGGTTTGGGTTGAAAATGGACATAAAGGTCATTCAGTTCCAACCCCCCTGGTTGGAACCCCCCTTCCACTAGACCAGGTTGCTCAAAGCCCTGTCCAGCCTGGCTTAGAACACTTCTAAATGATGGGGCATCCACAGCTTCTGTGGGTGCCTCACCACCCTCTCTATCTTAATATCTAATCTAACTCTACCTGCATTCAGTTTAAGACTATTCCCCCTTGCCTTGTGCATGCCCTTGTAAAACATTCCTCTCCAGATTTCTTGTAGGCCCCTTTTAGGTATTGCAAGGCTGCAACAAGGTCTCCCCAGAGCTTTCTCTTCTCCAGGCTGAACAGCCCCAACTTTCTCAGGCTGTGTTCATAGGAGAGGTGCTTCAGCCCTCTGATCACCTTCGTGTCCTCCTCTGGACTCACTTGAGCAGGTCCATGTCGCTCTTGCACTGGGGGAGTCCAGAGCTGGATACAACACTCCAGGTGGGGTGTCACAAGAGCAAGTAGAGGGGGAGAATCACCTCTTTTAACCAGCTAGCCACACTTCTTTTGACACAGCCGAAGACATGACTGTCTTTCTGGGCTGCAAGAGCACACTGCCAGCTCATATTGAGCTTCTTGTTAAGCAACACTCTTTTGTTTAGTAAGGATGAATTTATCTTCCTGCGTTCAGCAACTAGATAAAAATTGAGCTACATATATTTTTTTAAATATTCACATCTAATCAGATTTAAAATGTGTTCAGTTTTTGCCTCTCACAGGACTTCATCCCACCTGAGATGCACTGTAATGAAATTCTTCGCTGGATAGTAATTATAAGTTCTAGGAGGAGTTATTCAGTTAATCTTGGGTTTTGCTGTTTGTGATAGTTTCTAACCAAGAGTGAGAATATTTCTTTCAGTGGCATGGAATGATAGCTGAAACAGGTTCTTCTAAATCCACCACCTCCTCTTTAATTTGCCTTTATGTAGATAAAAGGTTTTTCTATAAGAAGATGTCACACTTCTTTTTGATAATGTGTTTTATTAAAGCCAAAACAGTGAATTTAAAGGTCTGGCTTAAACCAACAAAAGCAGTGAAATTTACCAGGTCATTGTTAACTTACTCCATATGCCTAGTTATTGTAGCACATAATAGGAAAGTTGGCAACTTCCCTAGACTGATTGTATTACCTACCATTTGATTCAATGAAATGGGTTAAAAAGATATATTGGACATTTAATTAATTTTTTGCCTACTAAAGGTATTCTCCTAATTTTTTTTTTTATTTGGTTTGTTGGTTCCTTTTTTTTTTTTTTTCTTTTTCACCTGCTTATGTACTGGTTTCTGAAACAGCACACACAAAATAACAGATCTTATATTTTTCATGGCTTTTTCAAGCTCAAAGTCAAACCCAGCAGGCTAAATCAGATGGAAAAAAAATAGTGCAAAATTTCAACATGAACATGAAACAAAAACAAGTCGACCCTTATAACTTTTCCTATTTCCCAACTTAAGCTCTCTCTTCATACTTTGATTTATAGTTTCTTAGGTTTTCCAAACACCTCTGGGTTTTAAGATTAACCTTTTATGATCTTTTTCCATTAAAAGCTTTATAGATTTGGGGTTTCTTTTTTTTCAGTTTACTATCACATTTTAGACTCTATTTCATGCCCTAATTTTTCCATCTTGCTTGATACTTAATTCCTTTCATTCCGTTTTCCTTTACCTTTCTTCACTTTTTGTTATTATTTCTTTTTCAGCTTAAATACCATCCTTCTTCTGATAAAGTCTTTCATCACACCACATAGTTCTTTTCTTAGTCATTAGAGAAAGGCTTCCAGTCAGCTTACTTTCACTAGGTATGAGTTAGGTATCTAGTTACTTAGTTTAATGCTGTCTCCAAAGGATGAGATGATACAGACGTCTCCAAGGTGAATTTATTCCACCTTTAGTGACTGGAATGTGAAAACTCTCTTCTCCATTTCCTGCCAAGTGAACCTACCTAATCAGATGGCTGTTTTTCAGAAGGCTGAAGGTAAATAACAACCTCCTAATTTGCCAAAGGTAACACTGAAATTCAAAACCATTTTCACGTAGGTGTTTCTGAAGTACCTTGCAGCATGGCATTACTATGTGACCTGCCCTCTAGCAAATAGAACCAATTTACAGAAGGTAGTATTGAGACCATGTGGAGCAAGTCCCAAGTCCTAGGTATGTGTGTCAGTAGTGCCTGTTATTATGCTTAATACCTAATGTGAGTACTCAGAAAACCTTTTTCAGAAATGTGGATTAATTAGTTTTTTAATAGTGTGCCTCTGGTTTTGTTTATTTTGTTTTAAACATCAGAAATATTCAACACACACATCCCCTCCCCAGTCCCCTGAATGAGAAACAAAGCCTTACTGTTATCCTTGTCAATGTAAGTAACTTCATTACTTTCAAAGAGTAACTTGCTTCTAGAGCTACCTTCTGTGAAAAAGATCTAGTGTAAAAATAATAAAAAGTCATTACAAATTAACAATTCAAACAATTCTGTTGCCAAATTTCCACTTGAAGATAAAATTGAAGGACAATTTATGTCAAAGAATGCTATTCTATGATTCTGTTATAATGTTGATACTTAGTGGATTATGTATATATGTGCATAATTGCAACATGCTCCTTCAGGCATTTAAATTTGAATATTTACAGGGGATGTGGTGTATTGGAGGATTTGTTTGATTGGTTGTGTTTTCACAACAAGAATATTATTTTGTTTCTCTGCATATTCAAGGGATGAAAAATAGAGATATGTTTATTGAAGTCAATATTCAGTGTTTTTGTATGAGACCTTTGAAAGGAACTGTTAGATAAGCAAAGCAATAAAATGTTACACCCATGAACATACATATATACATGACTTATTTTTTAAAATAAGCAAACTTTTACATTTTGCTTGTTTGGAAAAATCTTTTTTTACTGGTAATGATTAATTTTTCTAAAATTTCATCTTCTCTTATAATATGTATTACCTTGTTTTATAATAGTTATTATTTTTCCAATAATTAATTTTCAGGTTTTTATGATCCCTAGTAAAAATAATCTGGTTTATTTTTAAAAGCTGATTTAAATTTTCAAGGTTTCCTTATACCACTTTTTCTTGATGATAAACTTAGAGATTCATAATGACCTCTTCAGACAGATCTTAGTATTTTCGTAAATAAAAAAAAGATTAGTGTTTTCTAAAATTTATGGGAAAACTAATGGTCTTTTCAGCACTTTTTAACATGAGAGTAATGTTTTTTAGTTATATAATCTACTCTGAATAATATTTTTGCAGGTATTTAGGTATGATCTGAATACTGTTTACAAAAACAGCACTACCTTAATATTTCATAGAACCATAGAATAGTTAGGGTTGGAAAGGACCTCAAGATCATCTAGTTCCAACCCCCCTGCCATGGACAGGGACACCTCACACTAAACCATCCCACACAAGGCTTCATCCAACCTGGCCTTGAACACTGCCAGGGATGGAGCACTCACAACCTCCCTGGGCAACCCATTCCAGTGTCTCACCACCCTAACAGGAAAGAATTTCCTCCATATATCCAATTTAAACTTCCCCTGTTTAAGTTTTAACCCGTTACCCCTTGTCCTGTCACTACAGTCTTAAGTAATATTAGATTATATGTTTAACTATATTGATGTTAATAACAGCATTTTGGAAAAAAACAGTAGATCAGATTGTCTTCCAGTTAGGGTAGAGAACATAAAGGCAGTAGGTCAAGTTATTTCCATATATTTGTGACATGTATAGGAGTCTCTTAACCTTGCCAGTATAAAACAGTATGGGCAATATGCTTGCCTTACCAGGCAAGTTCAAGATTTGTTGCACAACGGCACAGCCTTCTGCAGGTACTGTGTCTCATGTGAAAGCCCCATGCAGATGTCTTGGAGACCTTCGTTGTTGCTAATGGCACTAGGAGCTTGTGTTTTGGTAACTGAATACCCATCAAAAGTGTGATTCAGTTCCATATGACACCTTCAGAAAAATGCCTCCATGCAGGCCAGGTATGAATGCTTCTGTTATGGTTAATAGAGACCTAATAAACAAGTCAATGGATAATAAAGCTGTGCAACTGAACTATCTGTAGATGTCTATGGTACAATTCACTGAGCTATGCTTTCAGCACTTTTGACAGCATTTATTAGATCTCCATTAACTTCAATAGAACCTTAGACAGTAGGTAAGTGGAACTATCCTGTGTGTTGTGCTTCAGGTAATATGTTGCAGATAAGAACTTGATTCATATGCATAAACATATGTGACCACTACTGTCTTAGAAGCCCTAACATATGTGAAATATCTGCATAGGAATGATGGATATGACATGGTAGCTGTGACAGATCCATGCCTTTCTGGAATAAGACTGGAAACCAGGCAGGATACAAGGCTGTCTAAAACTCCATGAAAATTTTACAGTGTAAGGCCTTTTCCTGTACCGTGCTTGAATGATCAGATCAATTGCTTCATGCTTACAGTGAACATAGATTAAAAAAAAAAAAAGAAAAAAAAAAGGTAGCTATAAGAACCATATGATGATGACTTGGCTTCATGAACAAAGATTTGGGAAGGGCTTTACCCCCGCTTACTACAAGCACGATGAAAAAGGGCATGTGGGATATGCAAAACTGGTTGAGAAAAAAAGCAGCTTAGGCCAGCAGGAAGTGTCCGACCAGGACTGTCACCTCCTGGGCAATCTCAAGCACCCATGCACTGGTCCGCCTGCATGCAAGGTTGGATCTGCAGCTTCCCACGCACCTTGTCACCTGCCTTTTCGACCCCCGCCTGTCCATACAGACAGGTGAGAGTAAGCCCTTCCAGCCTGCACAGTGGATTTTTTCGGTGAGGATTTTTTATGCCAGTGCGCAGAACTGGCCCCACCCTTTACACCTGAGGTCTAATTGCCATGGCCTAGCTAGCTAGGACAGTGACAGCAAAGTCCTCAGGTCCTAGGTTTTGTAAGAGTGTTCTTCTCTTAGATGGAAGACGTTGTAAGGCTAGACGAGCTCCATCAGCCCGAGTTTGAAGATAGGAGTTTTCCTTCTCCTGTGAGGAAGGCCTGTCTTTGCTAATGAAGATTCAGGAAAGGCCTTAACCCACCCATTCTGAACAAGACTGTCATCTCCACCTCCAGGGTCAATCTCGAGGGACTGATGACACTACAGAACAACATCAAGCGTCAAGGCACGATTCTGACTTAGAGGTGTTCAGTCATAAGCCCGCAGATAGTAGCCTCGTGCCAGTGGCTCCTCCGCCAGGGGTCTGAACCTGCGGTTCCTCTAATACTGAGCAGGAATACTATTGCAACAACACATCATCAGCAGGGTAAAACTAACCTGTCTCACGACAGTCTAAACTATATAGAGAATAATGACTACTACAAAAAAAGAAGTCGCACTATGTCTTGCTCAGTTGTCCCAAAACCACTTATTGTTAGAGACTGGGAGGTCATTTGGACAAATTACCATCCTATGCTATCTCTTTTCTTCATGGTTTTCCTCAGCTATCCACTGTTGGCCTAAGGCAGGATGATGGGTTAGACAACCTTTGATCTTTTCCACCACAACCGTTGTATGTTCTTATAACTGACTGACAGACTGTTTAATAAAAGAGATAAATGTTTCTTTGTCAATGATTTTGATTTTTAAACAGCAACAAAACATTTATACCAAAAATACAAACAAGAAGCCCAAAAGCAAACTTTAAAAAATAATTTGCTAGTAATGTTAACATACAACTCCATCATCTTTTGTTTAATTTCTTCCAAGTCCTGTATGTAATAAGCCCATAATAAAAGTCGCAGAGGAATTTCTAGAGTTTGTCATAAGTCTATGTGCAGAATTACTTTTTTAAAAGGTGGCAAGCGAAAAGATTATGTGTTTAAATACTTCCAAAAAAACCCTTCAAACCTATTCACTGTCTGGCAAATTTTTTCAGTGGCAGACAGGAAAATAGAAATGTCACTGAGGATAGCATGTGCAACAGAGAAACAATCTGAAAATAAAATCTCCAGGTAAAAAAAAACACAACAATATTCACTTTTGTGAAATCATGCGATGTATTTTAGCACTGACAAGTCATTCAGGATTTTGATTCTGAGGTCTCATTGGAAAAACCATCCCCACTGGGGAAACTTCTGGTAATACTTACTGACTTCCTTCCAGCTATTCCATCTTGGCAGAAGCTTGAAACAGTTTCTGTTTGAATACCACTCCTTGAATCAATGAAAAGGTGCCATAATCATGTTTACATAATGTACTCTTGTCCATAGTATCAAGCATATGGTGTGATAAATATTGTACCTGCCATATGGAGGTTGATGCCACAGGAAATGTAACTCATTAGCCATATCTCCACTTGTGATTGGATTTAGTATGCACATACGTTCTGCATATTATTGTGGTTGTAACTAAAAGTAGGACACTTAGAATCTGTACTTAGTTACTCTAAAACGTCCTCCAAGAAAACGTCTTCCCTCCAGCTGAGCCAGTAGGAGCTCCAATAACTTTGTCTCAGCTGGAAATTGCTTTTTGCAATAAATCATGGTCATTTCATGCTTTGATGCATTGCAGTGAAATGTGTTAAAAAAAAAAACTTTTACAAAGCAAATTCTTGCTATAATAAACATAGCCACTTTTTGCTCTAATAACTATAAAAAAAATATAGACATTTGCACATAGTCATAAATAAGGGTTTCCACAAAAACTCCTTTTATGGCAGTAGTCTCTTGAGCTCTACTTTGTGCATGCTGAAGGGTTACGGATTTTGGTATGCGTTTGAATATTGCTTTGGCTATATAAGCAGCTAAGGTATGACATAATTGTTCAGTTATATACACTCGATAATCTTAAAATCAGGTATGTTTCAAGGAAAATATTCCTCCTAGTGACATATAGAATTTTTTACCTTTTCCTTTTTTCCTGGTGGCAAATTCACCAAAAGATTGCAAGGCTGATTATTCACAGATATTTTTTTTATTGCTATTCTACAAATACTGTGTTAGAAATCAAAATAATCATCAAATATATTTTCAAAGCTCTTTGTATTAAGGAATGCTTCCAAAGAAATACAGAGAAAAAAATCTGGTGTAGAAGTAATTATCTGCATGTTCTCAATGGTAAATAATGACCTCTGTTTCAAACAGGACAGTCATTGCGAAGCATCTTGATTACCTTCCTCCATATCCTTATGGTCCTGACAGATTTTCTCTCCCATTTTGACACATTAGTTTCAATTTTCTGGCCAAATGAAACTAGACTATGCACTCATTGGTGAGAAGGGAAGTCTTCTCAACTCCTTGTCCACCAGAAAGGAACAACTGTAAGAGAAATGGTAGAAACACAAAATACAACAAAACATAGAATGTAGCTAGAAAAAAACAATCAAAATGCCTGATTCTCTCAACATCCAGGTACTACCTTGCTGTTTCCTTTGCTGCATGAAAGATGACTTTCTTAACTCTTTGGTAGGTTATAGCAGAAGATTAATTTCAAATTTTACGTTTCCTTTAGACTATTTTAAACATTGATATGTTATTTCCCACAACAGCTTAATTACAATATATGCAATATATGCATTTGTCGTGGTTTAAACACAGTCAGCCACGCAGTCTCTCTCTCACTCCCCCACTTCCTCCCCTCTGCTCCTGGAGGGATGTGGAGGAGAATCAAAAGAATGTAACTCCCACGGGTTGAAATAAGAACAGTCCAGTAACAAAGGTATAACACAAACCCACTACTGCTACCACCAATAATAATAACGATAAGGACAATAACAAGGGAAGAGAAACAACCACTCACCACCCACCGACCGATAACCAACCTGACCGAGCAGTAATTCATCCCTTCTGGGTAACTGACCCCAGTTCATATAGTGGGTATGTGTGCTTTGGTATGGAATACCTTTTTGGTTAGTTTGGGTCAGGTGCCCTGTCTCTGCTTCCTCCTGGCTTCCCCTCCTCCCTGGCAGAGCATGAGACTAACAAAGTCCTTGGTCAGAGTAAACATTACTGAGCAGCAACTAAAAACATCGGTGTTATCAGTGTTGTTCCCAGGCCAAAAGTCAAAACCACAGCACTGCACCAGCTACTAAGAAGGAGAAAAATTACTGCTACTGCTGAACCCAGGACAGCATTCAATCTGCATTGTAAAAGTAGACATTTTCTAGAATTAAGCAAAAGTCTTTTGATCCATTTTTTTCTTGATGAATTAAAGGCAGCACAAAATATTATCGCTTTAGAAAGTGTCATTGTTATACTGGTGTAATCAAATTTGTAGAATATGAAATAACTGGGGAAAAGTGTGGTTTTGGTTAGAGGGAACAGCCCAGGGAAATAAAGTTGATGTTGCAGTTGCTGAATGGAGAGTTACTGAAACATGAATGTGAAATCACAGAAATACAGAATGGTTGATATTGGAAGAGATCTCTGGAGTTGTCTTGTCCAATACCCCTGCTCAAACATGGCCACCTGGAACACATTGCCAAAGATCATGTTCAGATGTCTTTTGAATATCTTCAAGGATGGAGACTCCACAACCTCTCTGAGACACCTGTACCAGTGCTCAGTCACCCTCTCGTGATAAAAAAAGTGTTTCCTGATCTTCAGTTGGAACTTTCTGCCTTTCAGGTTTTGCCTATTGTCTCTAGTTCACTTACTGGGCATCACTGAAAAGAGCCTGGCTCTGACACCTTTACACCCTCCCTTCAGGTATTTATAGCCATTTGATGAGATCCTGATTGCTCTTTTCTAGGCTAAACAGTTGCAGCTCTCTCAGTCTTTTCTCTGAGAGATGCTCCAATCCCTTGATCACCTTTGTGGTACTTTGTTGAACTCTCTCTAGTATGTTCGTATCTCTCATGTACTGAAGAACCCAGAGCTAGACCCAGCACTCCAGATGTGGTCTCAGCAGAGCCATGTAGGATCACCCTCCCTGACCTGCTAGCAACAGTGGGAAGGAAGTAGGAAATAAATGGGAACGAAAAGAAGCAATAAGGAAATATACGGATGTAGGTGCTACTTTTGTTGGTTTGGTTTGGGTTTTTTTCTTTGTTTTAGGAGATATAGGATGACATATGTTCAGCCATGTAAGTGTTTATGATGATGGTACAACTGATAAAGAAATTAAACAGTCAATACAATTAATTTCTTAGTAATCTCAATGTTGAATGTTATTTAAGAATTTAATAAAGTACTGCTATTAAAAATAATAACTGTGCCTTTAACAGCATTCATCTACACTTTATGGAAGCATATGCTTACAAAACACTTTATGGAAGTTGTCATTATTTAGATGGAGAAATTTATGCACAATGATGCAATGTGGTTTGCTTACAGTTTCAAAGCCAGTAGCAGACTGAAATTAGAACTCAAATCTCTAGGGTGCCACCTAATATCCTCTTTTTAGGGATATATTTTCCAGTGAACATTGGTTAGAACAATTCCCTATTTCATTTAAATCATAAATTTTAAAAAGACATAATTGACATTAATTAGATATCTGTATTTTCTAGCTTGCTGACTGAATTAATCTAAAAATATGTACATAATTTTTTTTAGATAAAGATATAGCATTTTGACGGTTAAACTAAAATACAGTTTATTTTCATTTATTTGATTTCAGTATATGTTTTTAAATAAAGAACTAAGAATGCAACACTAAAAATCCAACTCCTAAGTTTCTTTTCATTAATTGTATTTTAATACTAATGGTTCAATTCTGTTTTCAAAGATAAGTCCCAATAACTTCCCTTAGGTAAGAAAGTTCATCTCAACTTGTGAATATTAACTCTGAAGAAAATATAGATATAGTATGTTACAACTGATTTTTCAGGCGCCTGCAAATTAAACTCTTCTGTAATATTGCCTAAAGCTTTTAGATTGCATTATATATGCCTTGTGATGGCAAAGAAAGCAATAAAGCTGGGCTACAAAAAAACTAAAAAGAAGAACACTTTTATTGTTGTTCCACAGTCCTCTGTATTTCAGAGGTATCTATGTTGCCAGTGTCACTGAAACATCACTATACGGCCCCATATGGAGATGAATACTAATTCACCAATTGACACTTTAGCTTTTACAGTTCCATAAGTAGACTGTAATTAGGCAGAAGCAGCTTGTACTTTTTGAAAAAGTGTTTCTGAGATGTGGGCATTGGTTATTCTAATATTCTGTAAACCATTTTAATAAAGAATATATTTCTGTTTAAGAGAACATCATTCCTCTCTCACCAAATATACATTGGTGCAATTCAAGTATCCTAATGAGCAAAATAAAAGAAATCTTTAAGACAACTGGTAGCATAGCTACATCATTTAAATAATTTTTGTTATGTTTTGTGAAAGAATCTAAAATTTTTCCCTCTTTTAACTTATACAAATACAAATGACGGATCTCTTTCCATATTCTCTGCAATGACATTTGCAGTAAATTTAATTTATAATATTGTACCAAGTATCCACTGCTGCACTGTCATTGAGATTATTGAAATGATAGTTCTGCTAGATAATCTATCAATCCAAACTGCAGGATTTGGACCAATCTCGTCTATATTAAAATTACCTTCCCTGTAAGAAAGACATAACTCTTCTCCTTTCTTTCACAACTTTGCCTTTTGTTGTGAGTTTTATGAATAATTGCTTTCTACTGATCAAAACCAAATTCTAATATACTGCACACATAGTCATTGATCACTATAAGCACTAATGTATAAATAAAAATATGTATGTTTCAAACTAAAACTGACATCTCTATAATAAGATCTCATACATACAAGCTAGTGCATTGCTATACCATACCCAGAGAGGCTGATTGCTCAGTTTCTGAGAGAGTTTTTTCAGCTGAAATATGGATCCTATACTAATGAAATATAGAAATAATAGTATATACTTTCTGTGTAAAAAAAAATATGTATGTTTTTGATTGTTAAATTAACTGAACTTTAAGATTCACCATTAATTAAGATAGTATAGCAGGTATATATTTAAATCAAAGTACATTTACAACTTTTGCTTGGTGTACCACTATAAACCTGCTTTCTAATTATGTTTTAGAGAAGTTTTTTTATATTCCCTTCCCAGTCTCTAGAGGATAATTACCCATGCCACATGATCACCGTACAATTTGTGCACAATTGCTCATCTGTTATTGATAAAGGCCATAAATAAGTACATGGTGAGTCAGAATTGTGATGCATTAGAAATGCTTTCAGGCCTACTACCACTAGATATACTTAAATAAATATAATAGGAAAGAGAAAAGGAAAGGAAAAGGCAATGGTTAACAGAAAGAGGAAGGGGAAGAGGAAGGGGAAGGCGAAAGGGAAGGGGAAGGTGAAGGGGAAAGGAAGGGAAGGAGAGACCAATAGTTCCGAAATAAGTGAAAATAGATATCTACCCTAAAACTCTCTATACCTTCTTTCTAAAGAGTTTCTCCTTGCTCATTGTAAGAATGTCCAAAAAGCTCTATAAAAACTTTGTTACATAAGGTCTAAATTGAGGATAACTTATGGCTTTGTTAAACTTTTAACATTTTACATTTTCTTAAGTAAACAGTTTTACTGCATCCATTAGCCAGTGACAAGGTTTTCTTCCCCAAGCTAATGTGCTGTATAATGTGCTTCCAAAATTAGACTACCTTCACTAGACTCTGTAAGTACTACAAATGTTGTAAGCATTGGTTCAAAGGTGTCCCCCCAGGGAGATAAAATAGAATAAGAAAGAAAAACTAAACAAAACTAAACGCAAAATGTCTGATGTAAGTTAAAAATATTTTCTACATTAAAAATGTTGTTTTAAAAGACCTTATGTTAGAAACAGCAACTGGAAATATGGATAGAGCTTTGCCATCTTAAAAGTTAGACCTCCAGCCTTCTACACTAGTGAGCCTGAGAGAAAGAGCTGAGATTAAGCTAAATCCTTATTACTTCAGTGCTTTTTCAAGAATTCATATGCTTGCATCCATTTCAAGGTATGGATCTATCCCACTATCCCCACTATTTTTTTTTTTTATTTATTTCCTGATTCAAATGTGCTATAAATATGACCTTGGGTAGGAATACATATCCTGCTAGGCACCTAGTAGGATTTTGGCTTACATTTCAGAAATAAATTCAACAGGGTTCTGTTATGCAAGCTACAGTCTGCATAGTAAAGACAGTCTTTCACTGTCCTTTCTTCCACATCCCTGCAGTGTTTGGACACATGGACTTCCATGCTCCATCCTCTCTTCTTCTTCCTCTCATTCTGCCCTGTCTTCCATCCTCTCTTTCAAAAAAAAAAAAAAGAGAGGAAATTCATAGATGTCAATAACAATCTTCTTGTTGACATCTCAGTGATTTAGATGTAACCTTGAGAATACCATAAGAAAGATATTTTTTCATCCTCGAGTTACTGTATGCTTTCTTCTTATTGGAATTTGCATACTATCCTATTAGCAGGTGGGAGTGTTTCCCAGTTCTTCTGCTTTTATATGCTAGCTTATGAGTATTAGGAAAAGGGATCTCTAAAATCACTCAGAAGGATGTCTGGTTCCTTCCTCTATAACTAAGCAGATCTTGTATTCACTTTGGCAAATACTGCACTTCATGATCGCAATAGGGAAAACATTATCATCAAGCAATATTTTAAAAGGGGATTATGAAAAGTGAGAATCAGAAAATATAATTTCTCTCATGGCCTTTTAATCTTTATTTGTCTATTTTTTTTTTTTTTTTTTTACCTTCTAATTCTGCTTCCATTTTCTAAGCTTCACTATTTAAACCATCTTTTCTATTTTTTTTAGGTGTCTCAAAGTAAAATGAAGTTCATGATTCATATCACTTAAAAAACATGTTTTCCCAGTATTAACTGCTGAAAGAGGAAAGAAAGTTTTGTCTGCAGACTTCAATCCAAAATAAGATATATGAAGATGAAAGAAAGAATCACTCTAAACTGAAGAAATAGAAATCAGCAGACAACAACCATGTTGTCTGACTGGCAGCTACTGTCCTGTGTTCAGCAGTAGCAGTCATTTTTTCTCCTTCATAGTAGCTGGTGCAGTGCTGTGGTTTTGACTTTCAGCCTGGGAACAGCGCTGATAACACCAACGTTTTTAGTTGCTGCTCAGTAATGTTTACTCTGACCAAAGACTTTGTGAGTCTCATGCTCTGCCAGGGAGGAGGAGAAGCCAGGAGGAAGCAGAGACAGGACACCTGACCCAAACTAACCAAAAAGGTATTCCATACCACAGCATGCATGCCCTCTATATAAACTGGGGGCAGTTACCCAGAAGGGTTAGATTGCTGCTCGGTCAGGTTGGGTATCAGCCTGGAGAAGAACAATACCCAAGCACAGCTTGTTCATAGTTTCTATTTAGTGTCATTACTTTATTGTTTATTACAGTGCCTTTGAAAGCAATACCTAGGTTTTTGTTGGACTACACCTAGGTCATGTCAACTCCTATTGATTTCTATTCTTTCAACAAAAATGATTTTCCTAACAGATCTTTCAGGGTGTCAAAAACATGTAGATGAAATGCAAACTCAAAAGAATTTGAGTCCTTGCACTAAAAATTTCAAAATGGGAAAACTGACTCACAAGCTTTGCTTGGGGAAAAAGTGAGAGGTCTTCTCCTGAGCTCTGTCTCAGCCAGACTCCCCTATCACTATCATGGTGATATATTCCCCTCACAATTGACACTCAATAACTATAAGGGTTGTTGTCTGTCACTTTCCAATCATGATTAGATCCATGTTATATGAGAACGTTTTACCTTAAAACACAGCTAATCTGAACAACAGCCTTCATTCCCTTGGAAAGGAAAAAAAAAAAAGAAGTGGTGTTATGGTTTGCATTCCATCCAAGGGTTTCAACTGGCTGCTAAATGTAAATATCTATTATTGTTAAAGCATATTACTGTATATAATCTCAGCTTCCCACTTCCCCTGTATAGAGGTAAAGTTACTGTTAACTTTTATAGTCTGTAGTATTAGATAGATACCTAGATTCCTCCAGCGACATTAGAAGCCTATGAATGGGGAACCAACCAGGTGAACAGCAATCAGCACTGTCATCATTCTTGAAAATATACTGAAACAGATGTTAAATGTGTCCTTGGACCTTGTTTGAAACCCAGTTAACATAGTGAAAAACTCAGAATAGGTTAATTACTAAAAAGTTTTGTGTCAAACGTTATGTACACAATTTCAGAAGTGAGAATCTTTAAAATATTAGTCAGTACTACATTCCAAAATCCTCAACTTTAGTAAGATGTACTCTATTTTATTTTCCTAAATATATGGTCCATTTTAAATTATTTAATTACCTACAGTGGTATTTTTATTACCAAATATGGTCACTATTTAAATAGTGCACTGCGAAATATATTCCACACAATCATTATCAGCTACTAAATAAAACAGATTATTAAAATAATACAAACTAAAAATTTTATACTGTTTTTAAGTACATTCTGATTACAAAATAATCACCAGTTTGTAACAGATACCTAATTTAGAGTTTAGGTGTATTACAGCCAAATGTAAAGGCATACAAGGAGCATGGGCCCACATTCCATGACAGAAAGACTCCAGAGAAATGTTTGATCATTCTTTGTGATGCATAAAATATGGCACAGCTGTACTATAAAAGATATCAGCCATCAGGTAGGAATGTCATTTGTACTTGCTGGATTATATTGGAAAAACACAGTATTCCTGCTTGTACTTGTGTGGTATTATTGCTCAAGAAAACACAACCTATTAGTCTGCTTACATATTACCATACCCCTGTTCTATTTCAAAAGAAAGTAGTCATAAAATAAACATGGTAAGGAGAAAAGATCTGGTCGATATTTTGTTTCAACATACGCCCATTTCATATGTTATAAGTTGTGAATACATTAAGTACTGGTCTACATTAAAGCTAGGTTCTACAAAAGGACTGCATATTTCTCCAGGGACTAGTTCCTTTGATTTGATTTCTGTTATGCACACATCTTTAGTTCAAAATCTAAGCCTGCATCACAAATAATATGCGTAACAAAGGAACAATAAGAATAAAAGTAGACAAAAATGTAAAAATATTAATTATAATTCCATTAACTCACAGACTTTCAAGAATACATATTTATTAAGGCATCAACATTATTAACATATTCATTCAATGCGTAGAAACTATAACTGTTAGAATTTTAGTAGAATTGAATGATTTTGTGTCCACTGTATTTGTCCACTAGGAAGTACCCTTATCAAAAATTCATGCCTCATTATTTATTGTGCAGAGATGAAATTTCATATTTACCAAAACAAAAATTGCCTGCTAAAATAACTTTGGAGACTGGCTTTTTGTGCAACATTTATTAAATATAGTATGTCACATAAAATATAATATTTTTAATACGGGAGATGTAGAAAACATACGGAAATGTGTTGGGTAGACCAGTAGTTAGAGTTTATAAGAGCTATTGTATCATAAAGTACCTTAATTAAATGCAGAGATAGATGCTATACTCTTTCTAGTTTTTATTAATGTTCAGAGTTTGGGGTAATGAGTTCAATGTTGATCATTTAAGATTTTACTCCGGGGTCTTTGGTGCTCAAAAGTTACTCCAATTTGCAAAATGAAACACTATCATTAGTTAAAAAAGAGCCAAGAAAAACAGAAATGCAAGATAAACTTTATTATCCTATAGGTAAGTTTATTCAGATTCACCTGAAATGATATGCATGCTGATGAATAACGATCACAGGTTTCAAGGCCATTAGAATCAATTTTACCTGTTGTGTAAATATCTTCTGGTTTTCAAAAACTTTTCAAACTTAAAAAGAGCTATCTAAATGACAGTTTTAGTGTTAGTTGCTTAGTAAGAAAAGTAATTATTTTTTTTGATTGAGTTTGAAGAATCACTTTTCACAGAGAATTAACGTACAGCACAACAGACAAAATCGATTAAGGCCCGCCATCTGGCAGAAGTCTAGAAAAGTTGCTGCCATATGTTTTGACCAAGACTGCAAAATAAACTGTTTTATACTGTCAGCACCTCCAGTTCTGTTTTATAAATTACATTCAGATTTATTATATATATGAAAGCGATTAGGAAAGGTTTCATCTATGACTGGCTGCTTAATTGAAAAACAGACGCTATATAAAATTCTAAAACAGGCACAGGGTGAACGGGGCTCAGTTTGAAAGCTATTTGACAGCTGTAAGTAACAAAAGTGCAAGGATTGCTGTAAATTGTTTATTAGGTAGAACTTTAATTCTTAATCTGTAATACTTAAATACTCTTAATAATCAACAATTGTAGATTTTCTTTGATAATAAATACAGAAGAAAATATAATACAAAATTCCTGGGCAGAGGGGAAGAATGTTCATGAAATTCATGGTTAATATTAAGAAGTGGTGAAAAAAACAAATAAAAGTCCACCTTTTCTTAAGAGAATATAGTTTCATAAAGAATAGATTTTAAAAATCAGTATATATGTATGTTGCTGTTAGAAAAATAACATATCAGGTTCAAATGAAATTTAGGAATGTTAATCTCTTTTGCAGCTGCTATTTTTGTTTTATGGTATTTTTACAGCTGGTTTTAATTTCTTTTAAGAAATACTAAACCTTTCGAAGTATTCCCAAGTGAAACACCATGGTACAGATAATTGGTTTCATTGCAATTCAGATTATGAACATCATTTTTCAGTTGTTACTTTCAAACTATATACACAGCTAAATCTGTAAGCTATTTTCTTTATTTCAGCTACCTTCAAAAAGGGAGAAAATAGCTTAAAACATTACAAAGCTTTAATGTCTCTGCAAGGATTTGTGATGTTTGAAAATGTTTACTCTCTAATGAAGAATATTCATGATAAATACAAAATTATCTTCAAACATAGTTTTGCTTATACGATATATATATATGGGAATGGGAACAGATTAATTATTGCTTGCATAAGACATTATAAACTGACATCTCTATGTAGCATAAAAGCCCTTGAATTCTAAAAAGGTTCATTCAAAGGGGATATGGGTAAAGAAGAATTTTAATTCAGTTTTGAATTAATTTCATAGCAGCTAGGACTGAAGAGCTGCTAATATCTCTGTCCTGTGCTCTGTGCAGAGTATGTTATGTGCTAGTTTGCTATCACAATTCTTGTAGGAAAAAAAAAAAAACAGGCTAACATTTTCCCCCCTTCCCCACTCCTGGCCCCCTGGTTAATATGGGGCACAAAGTGCTAAGCAACACCTGGATATTTCTTTTTATCCTTATGTTCAACATGTGGTTCCACATTGTATTTATGACATATCCTCTAAAGCCTGAAGCAAAAACCCTTTTTTTCTTTCTTTTTCCCATCATAACTTTCTATCTATATCATCACTGTAATATTAGTGCGCTTCATAAGAAGTAAAGAATTTATTCTCAGAGCATTTCTTTGAGATCAGGAAATACCTGAATGAATATTTACAATGGCAGACCAGAGAGGGGCACTGAGAGCTGTAGTAACATTTCAAGTAAAAAAGAAACAGGTATAGAACTCAGACGCCTTGGTTTTAACCTGTGGCCTCGGTCACAAGACAACTCTCACTTTTCCAGAGGATCCTAGCTCATTCAGGTTGCTCAAAACATGCCTTATTGTTTGTACAGTGTGCTCAGTGAAGACCTAAGTCACCTGTAATTTAGTTTTGGCCTGAAATTAAATAGGGAAGAAAAATGAAAAACCTATGTGATCAAATAATAAAAGACCTTATCAAAATATGTACACACAGGGAAGCAGAGTTCATGCTGCATATGTAACCTTAACTTGTCATTTCCTTACTTTGGGTGCTTCTCTTTTTGTTGCACATTTCACTTAACACTACGGATGGGAAGCAGTGAAGACACTGAAAAGTTTTTAAAGAATAATTGAAAAACACAGAAAATTTAAAATACGTCGTCGTTTGGTAGACAACAGTCAAATTCTTTTGTTAATGTAATTTTTTATACAAACATTACATTTTATATTAACACATACCTATTTATAAATAGTAAGGCAGAAAGGGTTGCCTTGTTTCATATATGTATGTCTCTTCAAAGTCATGGTTTCTTCCATCTGCATCTTCACATATTTTACAAAAGAAAAAAAGCAGGACACCTTTAGGCTTTGTTTTATTCCAGATGTACTGTCACTCATTTTGGAATTCCCTGACAGATTTCTCCAAGTTATACACGCACATGCCCAGAACCACAAGGAATATAACGCAGATTCTATGATTCTATGAAATCAATTACAAAATTCGCTATGAATTCATGTAAACCCTTACTCTGGTTCACACATCAACACCAATTTCATTCCACCACTAAGAGGCACATGTGATACTAAGACTATTCCTTATGCCAAATTTCATATTTTCAGCCAAATACTCATTGTCACCTTTGTGACATAAGAACCTATGCCTTGTTTTTAAACGTGAAATATACAGGAGCATAATCCTACCTCAATACATCGTTGAGAGTTACGGCTTATTGAAAGTGACCAGAAGAACAATTTAAAACCATATAATGCAGGAATTTCCATTTTTTAGTTAGGTATTATGAGTTTATTTGTTTGCTTTGAGGTAGATGACACCTCACTGCTGTATGACTTTGGCACATTTGAAAATTATAACTGCACTTCAAACAGCTCATGTCTTCATTCTAAAATAAATGATGCCATTAAAATTGCCAAAATAATAATTCTTAATAAATATTCACCATCAAATTTATCAGGAAATAATGATGTGGGAGAGAAGGGTTGGGGTTTTTTTACTGACAGCTATTTGGTATCTAATGATAATCCGGCAAAACAGAATTTTTGCTGGGAAAGCTTGGAGATCATATAAGGATTGGTCAAGTACGAATGTAAGAATGATGACACATTAGTTTTACCAAGTGATATAAATTGTGGAACTGATCTCATTCAAGCAGCATACATTTTATGGCAGACACATGTACAGTCATACATCTGGCAGCAACAAAAAACTTAAACTTATAGGACTGGAAGATTATACTTTGGAAATCTATGGCATGCTAGAAGATAGGAATAATGGTGAATAACTGGCTGAAAATGAGCTACTGCTACAGTTTCGCATGGTGACTACAGTGAATATAGTTCCTGGTTATATAAACAAGGGAATAGTAATGGAAATATTCATCCTCACTGAATAAGCTATTACAACAGTCCTGAATTTATGGAGGTGATCAAAGTCCTGTGAATCACCACTTCCTGAAGTCAAGAAATTGTTTTAAAAGGAGCATTTTCTTGCACATTCTTGCACCATAATATCTTTGTAGAGCCAAAACATTTACATGCAAGATAGAACAAAACAAAAGAAGGAAATTAATATACATTTGTGAAAGAATTACTTATTATAACGTGAGGAATAAAAACAGAAAATGTGGATTATTTTCCCACAGTTAAACATTAACAGAAATAATATGTTACCCATATATTATATAATATTTTCCATTAATTATAGCAATTACTTCTGAATCAAACTTCTCTTGAGCTATACCAAAGGCATAACTTGATAACATGAATTGCAGGAACGAGATTTTTTTTTTCTTTTTCTGAAGGCAAACTCAATTTATAAGTCACATTTTAACAGAAAAAAAAAATCTTTACCCTTTGTTGTTAAAAGTAAAACATGGGGTTATTATATCTGCAGAAGATTATGGAATGAAGATATTGTGGTGGTGGTGGGGTTATGTTTCCTACTCTTTCACTTCGTGCTACTAACCACATTTAGCATATAGTGTTTTGCAATTTCTCTCATACAAGCAATCAGGTGGTGTTTCTTTTGTTGTACGAATGCTTGCCAGGGAAAATAAGAGACTGAATTCTAGGCCCCCTCCCCTGCCAAAAAAAAAAAAAAAAGTATGAAAATGTTAAAGAGTCTATAGGAAAAATACAAAACCTTATAGAATAATTCAAGGGTGAATCTCCTGTCTGATTCTGCTTTCCAATAATTTAAATTAATTTTAAGATGTTCTACATTCAAAGGCACGGTGTCCTTTTAATCAAACACTAAAGACCTGTTCAATACCTGAAATGGTCAAATGGAAATTTATCAGCAATTTAATTATAACATAAACAAAACCCAAGCAAAACAATAACAGCAGTAACGAGGTGGGAAAAGGGAGAGTGAGAGAGGGAGAGAGAGAATTGTTTGGTAAATTAAATGTAATATAATGTCATTGTCAAGGTAAATGGAAGGAAGATTCAAAGGAAAAAGTTAATTGCTGAAAGCAAATACAATTTTGAACTTTGCATTAAGACACTGAAGTGAAGATACACATTAAAAGAGACAGGTTTCTAAGCATAACTTGGCAAATTCATTGATTTTAATTGAAGTAGTGGATCACCTCTTCTTACACATCTTTTATTTTACCAGGTTCAATGGAGAATGTACCAACCAAATGTCAGAAACCACCTAACAGGAGACTGGTTCTCTTCAACCCATTCTCTACTCCTCTCAAGCCATAGTTTATGGGGGATCACAGAAATGAGTTCTGAGGGTTATATTTTTTTCCTAAGCCTACAAAAGGGTTTGCAGTACTCCAACATGTTTGTATTCACTGCTTCTTTGTGCTTTCCCCACAAGATTATCAAGCAAAAAAGTATATTCTTTCTTTCTATACCATAATACTGAGACTTAGTAGTGCTAAGACAGAACTTTTTTTTTTGCTAGATCCTAGTGGGAGTTCTGTAAGGTACAAGGAATACTTGAATTCACCAAACTAAGTTCTTCAGTCTTATTCAGGGGCTTGAAAGGTATGGAGGAGTACAGACCGACCTAAACTCCTCTTCTGATATTTCTAGCTCTTTCAGGGGAAATCTACTGAAAATTAAACCCTACATAGATAATTCAGTGTTCTGTCTAAACTAACATACACTAGGAATTGTTTTACATAGTGGCTTTAAATTTAGTGCATTGCCACATCAGAGCACTGGCAGAAAACCTCAGATCTTTCTAATGTTCATATTTATATTCAGAAACTGCTCTTTCTATCCTTTTCCTGTCTTGAGCAAAATATTTCCAAAACATTTCCTCACATGAAGGTACTAGTGTTTGCTGCAACTTTTTTAAACAGTGGAGTTCTTCAGGAAAGGTGAAATACTCCTTAATTCTGGACATCACCATGATTGCAACAGAGGAGAAAATCCTTTCTGATCCTTAAACTGGATTTTCTGCCAGAAACCTAGCATCTTAGAAACATCCTGAAAACATATTTGCACTTGGTTTGAGAATGAGGAGGGCAACAATACTGGCAAGATGGTTGCTGAATGCCATGAAAAACAGTCCCATTGTGTTCCATGTAGGCCAGCTAGCTTTGACACAAAAAACAGAGCCTGCAAGAAGGAATAAACACTAGCATCAGTTTAGAAAAGCATATCCCACCTACTATATGTGCTAGACGTCTTGGCCATTCCATAGACTGGTCCAGTCAGATTTCATTCCAGAAGTGATTTTTGGGTTTATCCCAAAAGACATTTTATTTTGCCAAAATTAGGGACAAAGAATTTCAAGCAGTTTTTTTTCTTTTTTTTTTTTATATGACAAAAAAAAAATAACTATCAATTCGATTTTTATTGCAATTTAGCTATTAGAAAGGCTAATATATTGAACACAAACATTCCAGAGAATGTAATACAAACCGCATAGTTAAAATCTGGTCACTTAGAATAAAAAAGCAGAACCGGATTAAAATCTGTAAAATTATCTGAATTCCAATATTCAACTTTGCTTACATTTGTGTGCGCGTTCTTTTACGATGATTTTCACTGATACATGTAGATAGACTAAAAATGAGTAAAGATTCCCCTGTGACAAAGAAACAACTGTATCTGAAAAATAAATATTTTTTTTACAGAAAATTATTTTTATACTTCTAAACTAATATGGAATATGACACAAATTAAAAAAATATTTTTTTACGTCTTAAAATAATGTAACACTTATCATTTTTTGCAGTAACACCAGTAAGGAGTTGAATTTGCGCTCTGATCTTCTCCCCAGACTTCATTTGATAACCAAGACACACAATAAATACCCATTTAGGTAACATTTTGTTCTTTTCAGACTCAGAAATAGCTTACAACAAAAAAGTTACAGTAAATTATTTCATGTTAGACCAAAGTTTTTCAAATCAATTCAGTCCAAGCTCACAGATAGCCTATATAGCTTATAGCCTTTGCTTTTAAAAATGTATTAAAAAATGCCAAGCATACAGCAGCTGTTCAGGCACCAAATACTTTATTATGATGTATCCCAAATATGAGGCATTGCAATTTTATGTCTGCATTCAACTGCTTCAACTCTAAAAGATTATGAACTGCCCTAAACACTGAGGAGAGCAAATTTGTTCCTGGAGACACCTTACGCTCTCCTGTGGAGCTCAGAGGGAAATGTATGTACAAACAACATACCCCCTTAAGGTCACATTTTTACTCATGGCACTCTAAACATAAAACGTTTTATTCTGGCAGGGGCATTTTCTGATCTTGTGAAGTGCACCTTTTAAAATCAAGATGCCCATGGCCATAATAGCATCTCAAGGGGAAAAAAATAACACTTTCTTTCTTGGCTGTAAACCCACACACCCCCAGTAAAGCTAAATTGAACAAAACTACCCTTGTGTTTTCGGAATTTTCAAAGAAATAATGTAACAGTAGCCTACAGGTGGTAACATTTTAAGAAAAGTGCATCTGAATGGAGACCAAAGATTCCAGTACCCATTGACAGGACGAAAAACAGGACCCGAAGGAAGAGAAGGTACATACCTCTATTTAACATAAGACCTAATGCCGAGTTCTTCGTCTATAGCAGGAGGTGGCCTCTCCTAAGGCTAAGTGACTTAAATTGTACATGTACAGCTTGAAAGTGGTGCTCTCTGGAGAACAAGGCAGGAATGATTCTTTTTAAAAAAATTATTTTCAAGTAAAGTAAAAAGTTTGATTCAATATACAGATGTGGGGTTCCCCCCTGATTCCCCCCTTTGATCTTTGGAAAACACTGCATAAACGCATCTAACAGCTCTCAGCTGCATTTGTTTATCTTAAGTAGCTGGAATTTTATGACAACAGGCAGTTGGAAGAACAATTGGATTTCTACTGCAATTGTTCTGGAAAAGACTGAACAGGCTTTTCAAACTAAAGAGAACCTCAAAGTAGAAATTTATCCATTGTAAATATAGATTAGTTGTAATAGTGATAATCAGGACTGCTGATTTTCTGAAGCTGATTCAAAATTTTGAGGATCACAAGCAAAGATACAAACTGTTAGTATGCTCAAATTTTAATCATGTACTGTTATCTTTAAAACAATCAGAAGACAACAAAATTTATCCCTGGTCACAGCTATATTTTTTTTTTCTAGCTGGCCAATAGGTTATGTTTAAAGAAGTCTGCACAAGCAGTATTCAGATTCTAGGCTTTTGTAGTCACTCCACAGCTTTCTGGAATGTATCTGATAGCAATATATAAAAATTAATATATCAGTCAGGAATATGTTCTGAAGAAGAAATCATAGTTTCAAAAAGCAGAGGTATTTTGAGTATGCAGGCAGATGTATACAACAGATTGAAATATGTGATGTAGAAAGGTTTTTCCATCAGCAGCTTGGAGTGTAATTGTAAATCATTTCCTCTTTTCAGCACTTTGGTGTGTGCATGAAATGTTGTCTTACCATCATCTGTAGATCAAATACACAGAGCACATTATATATAGATGTGTACAGATGTACACACACACAGTGAAATAAAAAATGTTTATAAGTAAACACCATTACAAAATTGTGTTTATATTAATATGCTTTTCCATATAGCCCTAAGTACACCCATACACACATATGCATATGACTCTGTATTTTTCCATTGAGATAGAAGTAATCTGTAGCATGTGTATACTTGTGTGTGTGTGTGTAGTTACTTGTGAAATATATTAAAATGTGTTGCATTAAAGATACCTTTGATCCTTTCATGAAGTTTCACTCAAAATCTATTACACAGTGAATGTAAGCCTTCCTTTTAGCAAATGCTGACAGTGAGCCTTCAGGTGTTGAAGATTTACTCAGCCTCACCTGATGTCATTTAAACTAAAGGACAAGGTGAGCACCTCCACATATTAAAAAGAACTTGTCAATATGAGTTATTTTGAGGTGGTAGAAATGGGCCTTCTCACTTTCTTCCTTAAAATAAATTAAGTCATTGTAGCTTTTTTTTAAACTCCAATATACGATAACAGGTTTTTTTCACTGTATCTGAGTTCCCTCTAAGTAGATTCTAGTTTAAAGATAAAATGTTTTCACTACCAGTAACATTGACCAGATCTACCTTAGCACTAAAACAGCCAGACTTTTATAACAGATCCCTAGCCAAAGCACATGAAAGCAATTGAAAAATAATTAGAAAAAAAAAACAATTAGAAAACCTATAAAAACACAGACCTACTTCTAAGCTAGATCATTAAGTCTAGAACAATAAAATTAACTATATTGCTGCTGAATATAGAGAAAAGTGCTGAAAGGCAGGGAAGGAAGTGGAGAGACAGCAAAGCATAAATAGGACGCACCCATTTACATACCTTGATTTGATGTGTAAGGCTCAGGTTCACATTTACTTGAATTCAGTTTTGCTGCTTCTTAACTTCTTTTAACAGTAACTCTAAGAAGCCACAAAATTTTAGTTGAATGCTTGTTTGCAAAATATATGAGAATAAGCAGTGTTGCTGAGAGAATGTGTCAACCTAAACCACAGAGTTTCAATAAAGATTGTAGACATTTTTTATGTTGATAGGTTTTAGCTGGAATAATGAAGCCATGTTCTAAAATATTTTTCTCTCAAGTCAGCTTTCCTACTAATTGCAATTTCAAAATTTATCTTTAGAACTCTAGTTCTACAATATGTGTAACTCAAGGGATGAGTGAGTGTCAGAAACTGGTAGTGGAATATATACAAAGTCTACTCCTTATTTTGGATATCTTGAAGAAGGATGTCTGCACCTGGAAGGGTGGAAGAAAAGTTAGCTTTCGTCTGCTTTCTTGGTTGTTATCAATAATGCCTCCATTTAGTGGAAGACAATGAAGACAATACCAACTAATTCCTGCAAGGGACAAACAATCACTGCTTAATTAGGCTCAATTGTGCAATTTCAATTAGTCATATATTTGTAGGACAGAAGGCTAGTGCAGGTCAGTGTGTATACACACACACACATACATATTATACTTGCATATATACACATGTATTACATTTGCTTTAAAAGCAATTTGACTGTAGAAGACTTCCATCCAAAGCAACTTCTATATTATTTTAAAGCAAAATATGATTCTATGATTCTATGAAAAGCATCTAGGAGTTATAAGATATAACCATAAAGCCATAGAATCATAGAATTATAGAATAGTTAGGGTTGGAAAGAACCTTAAGATCATCTGCTTCCAAACCCCCTGCCGTGGACAGGGACACCTCACACTAAACCATGTCACCCAAGGCTCTGTCCAACCTGGCCTTGAACACCGCCAGGGACGGAGCATTCACAACTTCCCTGGGCAACCCATTCCAGTGCCTCACCACCCTTACAGTAAAGAATTTCTTCCTTATATCCAATCTAAACTTCCCCTGTTTAAGTTTTGACCCGTTACCCTTTGTCCTCTCACTACAGTCCCCAGTGAAGAGTCCCTCCCCAGCATTCTTATAGCCCCCTTCAGATACTGGAAGGCTGCTGTGAGATCTCCACACAGCCTTCTCCAGGCTGAACAGCCCCAACTTTCTCAGTCTATCTTCATATAATACTTCATATAATCAACAAACATCCACAGTTCTAATTTCTTTCACTCTTCAAAAACTTACTCAAGGACTCACAGAATAGGTAGTACAGACTAGTAAGTCATTTAACAACATTTATCTTAAAATCACAACTACTTAATTCCACAGGGAAGTCTGCCACTCAAGTCTCTGCTCAAAGAGATAAGATTGCCATGGAAGATGTGGATCAATTTGTACTACTTCAGATCTTGTTCCAGCCAACCAAGAAATCTGAACACACAAGATCTGAACTTATTTAACAATGAAAAGACATGTCTCACAGGTACAAAAATGTCTGCTTAGAGCTTTGGTTAGGTACTTTGAATGGCCCAGAATCTATACAGAAATTGTAACAAAACTAATGCAAGTCACAAGAATACAAACAGATGTTATAACAAGTGAGTACTACTTAGCAAAATTCCAGATAATAACCAAATTTAGATATCCATTACAAATACAAGCAATACATCCTGTAGATAAGAAAGACATGGATGCTGTGATATGAAACTTCACACATGAAACATGGAGTTGTAACGTGTTGGCCAGGAGGAAGCATTTCTGAACTCTAACAATGTGACCGTTCACATTAAGATGGAGATTTGAGACACTGCAGCTTTTGCATCTTGTAGCATATAATGAGCAGACAGACACCCCTTAGCCAAAGGAAAAGATAGCACTGCTCTATCTTCCTGTTGCATCCTCCAATGTAGCAATATTTGGTTTTATCAAGATAGAATCATAAAATCATAGAACAGTTAGGGTTGGAAAGGACCTTAAGATCATCTAGTTCCAACCCCTCTGCCATGGGCAAGGATGCCTCACACTAGGCCATGTTGCCCAAGGCTCTGTCCAACCTGACCTTGAACACTGCCAGGGGTGGAGCATTTACGACTTCTTTGGGCAATCTGTACCAGTGGCTCACCACTCTCACAGTAAAGAGCTTCCTTATATGTCTAAACTTCCCCTTTTTAAGTTTAAACCCATTACTCCTTGTTCTATCATTATAGTCCCTGATGAAGAGTCTCCAGCATTCTTATAGGCCACCTTCAGGTATTGGCAGGCTGCTATAGCTGACTGGATTTCATTCTTTTTTTTCTTTCTTTTTTTCAATTCCCTGCATAACACTAAGATAGTACATTAACATAACTAGAAGAATATATAAGAAAACATGAGAAGGATCTGTCAACTTTTGCACAATTTGGTATTTTGTGAAATATCCAAAAGGACTGACACAGAGCAATTTACATCCATTTGTTAGCCCATAAGAATGAAACAAAAATGATGAAAAAATGTGATTGCTAAAAAATATATTTCGTTGGATACATAAAGTTTGGAAAAGACTTAAAAGATACATGGATTTTTGGATTTTTAAAAGCATAATTGTAACATAAGGTTGCTTATCCTGACATCTTTGAATATGCCACAGGCATGCATTCATGGCCTTACAGAAGAACTTACAAATGAGAAAATACTCCAACTGGGGAGCCAGTCTGTTTCTTACTTCTGGGTTATCCCTTGCTGCTAATCCAAATGATTAATATAAAGAAGGTAATGCAGCACAGCCGCATGCTATATAATGGTGCCAGATTAAAGACATCAGGGTGATATAATTATTATAGTCATAAGAGAAAGATTTCAATTAAAGGTACCATAGCAGCATGCCACTAAAAACAGCACAGCAGCATACTAATTAAACTGCAAAAACCCACTGCAAGCAATGTGGCTTATGCTTCTTGAGGCAATGAAACAGCCAACAAAGCAGCATAATGGTATCCTAAAATCCAATAAAATAACACCAATGAAATAATTATACAGTATACCACGACAATAAAGAGTAAGGTCAAAGGTTATGGAATTGTCCTCTGAATGCTGTGGACATTCTGTGAACAACCTAATGGAAATGTAGCTTTGAGACATTTTTACCTTTTATGGCAAAACCAAGAAACCTGAAAGAATCCAGAAGTTTTTTTTGGGTGGGGTTTTTTTTCTGTTCTTAGAAAGGAATAATAGCTCTTACAATAATATTTTCCATTTCTCAGCTATCAGAGGAAAATATGTATCAGTTGTTTATTGTCATGACAGAACACCACAGTAGCTTTAACTGTTATACTGAATGAAGCACACACAACTAAGCAGGACAGTGAGAACTTATAGAAGGCGAAGGAAGAAAGCTAAATAACATATATTATCTTCAGATAATCAGTCTGGAAATTAATCTCTGTTGTAGAACCTGTAGATCACTGAGAGGACTTCAGGAAGAAGAAATTGAAAGCATAGCTTATAACTTATCTATAAACAGGAACAGTTCAAACCTGGTGATGTGTTCTGAGTTCTGAGCAGCTGAAGATTTTATTAAATAATTTACAAAAAATAATGAGCACTTCATATATAATGTCAACATTTATAAAGTTACTTCAATCTACTCTTCAGGAGCTTAGAGTGTCTTCAGCTCCTACCAATATCACTGAAAAATCAAAAAATTGCAGTGCATCTGAGAATCAAACTGTTAATAGCTATCTACAGCATCAAAGGTAAGAGATCAGTAGGCAAACATACTGAAAATGCTTACAGTGGGTAAAAATTTAAAACAAGTTAAAAAGCTCTTAAGTGATTTTAACAAATTTTGGCTGACACATATGGGGTTTAAAGCATTTGCCACAAATATGAGGTGGCTTTTGCAGTAAAAAGGTTCATCATCTTTTATGATGAAATGTCTAAACCCAACAGAATATCTTTATCCAAATATTATTTCTTAAAATTGTTATGTGTCTTTCTTAATAGCAAAAAAATACATTAGTCTTTTCCATATTCCTAGCCTAGCACATGTGCCTACACAAGCAGTGAAGATTCAAGAAAGAGATCTAGGCTCACATGGAGGCTTTTCAAAGAAAGAAGTTGACTGGAAACAGGGCCATGATCCTTCATAATGCATGAATGGACTGAAAGGACTGCTGAGTTGACAGAGCAATCTTTGAATGACTGCCATTTCATGGCAAATATTTTATTTTTTGTCTTGATAGAGGGCTTGTGCTTCTGCTCATATTGAAAGTTTCATCTGCTTAAACTTGAGAAGAGATCCTTGCTAAGTATCTCAATAGTCTTCTCATATCACATGATTTTGAAGATAATTAGAAAAGGAAGCTGAGGGAAGCTTAATTAACAAATATGCAAATAATTTGCTGATAGGCTGATAGGATGTTTGTGTATTTGTACAAAAAAATCACTGTCATATAAAATACGTTCAAAGTAATATATATCATGCTGAAATTGGAGCAGAACACAAAAATACTTGTAACTTCAGCAGCAGTTGTGAATATATTGTATTCATTACTACCTCACCTATGCAAAATAAAATGACTTGTGATACAATCCGCTTCTTTGATATGGTCTTGATTAGCTTGAAGCAGAATGTTCACATATTCTACAAGTAACGTCAGTTTTAGTTATCTCTTTGATTTCTCCTTATTTCCTCACTGTTAATCAAGAATTTTTCTCCACTGAAGATCCAATATCTTGTTCTGAGAATGAATGGTTATGTTAGACATCTTTCAGACTCCTTTACCAATATATCTGGGCAAAATTTGAACATTAAATCTTTTTTATATCTTTCTGTAACTTTATGTGTAAATGAATGCTTGGGTTTATACCACAAGTTATGTTAATGTCTCATTAACATCTATTGCTCCCTGGAATGTATTAATCCCATCAATATACGGACACATTGCCTGGGATATCAGCAAGGCACATCTTTTTTGCTAGCCCTTCACCAAAACCAGCTTTCTTTTTCAATGTCTAGGGAATATTCACATGCCAGTCCTAAGGTCCGTGTTTTCACATTAGACAACAATTAGTCATTTTACAGTAAAATACTACCCGTCTTCCTCAAAATCTCTGCAAGTCTTATCTTCCTGTTAAGGTCCAAAATTTTCTCCTGAGATCATTGTACTTCCTTCCTGAATCTATTTTATGATTGCCTATGATACAGCTACACTGCAAAGAAATAATATGCATTCTATCTAAGAAACAACTAAAATAATTTCTACCAAGTAAAGTTGACTGGCAAAAGTATTAATAAGTACTGTTTCATAGGCACTGGTTTGATTTAATCAAGCATGTTAACAAGCATGCTAAAGATGGTTTTCTTACCTTAATCTTTTAAAACTATGTCTATAGAGCTTCATGAGCTACTTTTGCATTATTCTATTCTATCATAGAATAGAATCACAGAATGGTTTGGGTTGAAAATGGACTTCATCTAGTTCCAACCCCCCTGGTTGGTACCCCCTTTCCACTAGACCAGGTTGCTAAAGCCCCATCCAATCCATCCTTGAACACTTCCAAATGGTATGGTATATATGGTGGCCTTCAATGGTGGGACTACAGAACTGATGGACAGGGGTAGAGCAATTGAAGTCATCTACCTGGACTAGTGCAAAGCGTTCGACACTATCCCGCACAAAATCCTTGTCTCTAAATCAGAGAGACATCAATTTGATAGGTGGACCACTCAGTGGATAAAGAAGTGGCTGGATGGCTGCATGCAAAGAGTTGTGGTCAGTGGCTCAATGTCCAGCCAGAGACCAGTAACAAGTGCTGTACCTCAAGGATCGGTGTTGGGACCGGTCTTGTTCTACCTGTTTGTCAGTGACATGGACAGCGGAATCAAGTGCACCCTCAGCAAGTTTGCCAATGACACCAAGCTCTGTGGTTCAGTTGATATGCTGGAGGGAAGGAAAGCCATCCAGAGGGACCTCGACACGCTTGTAAGATGGGCTGATGCCAACCTTATGAAGTTTAACCATGCCAAGTGCAAGGTCCTACACCTGGGTCAGAGCAATCCCAAACACAGCTACAGGTTGGGCAGAGAAGAGATTCAGAGCAGCCCTGTGGAGAAGGACTTGGGGGTGTTGGTCAATGAGAAAATGAACATGAGCCGGCAGTGTGCGCTCGCAGCCCAGAAAGCCAACCGTATCCTGGGCTGCATCAAAAGGAGCGTCACCAGCAGGTCGAAGGAGATGATCCTGCCCCTCTACTCTGCTCTTGTTAGACCTCACCTGTAGTATTGTGTGCAGTTCTGGTGTCCTCAACATAAAAAGGACATGGAACTGTTGGAACAAGTTGAGAGAAGGGCCACGAGCATGATCAGAGGACTGGAGCACCTCCCGTATGAAGACAGGCTGAGAAAGTTGGGGCTGTTCAGCCTGGAGAAGAGAAGGCTGCATGGAGACCTCATAGCAGCCTTCCAGTATCTGAAGGGGGCTATAGGGATAATGGGGATGGAGTATTCATTAAGGACTGTAGTGACAGGAGAAGGGGTAACGGGTTAAAACTTAAACAGGGGAAACTTAGATTGGATATAAGGAAGAAATTCTTTCCTGTTAGGGTGGTGAGGCACTGGAATCGGTTGCCCAGGGAAGTTGTGGATGCTCCATCCCTGGCAGTGTTCAAGGCCAGGCTGGGCAGAGCCTTGGGTGAGATGGTGTAGTGTGATGTGTCCCTGCCCATGTCAGGGGGGTTGGAAGCAGATGATCTTAAGGTTCTTTCCAACCCTAACTATTCTATGATTCTATGATTCTATCCACTGCTTTTCTGGGCAATCTCTTCTAGTTCCTCATCACTCTCACAGTAAAGATTTACATCCTAATGTCTAAATTAAAACTGCCTACATTCAGTTTAAAACTATTCCCCCTTGCCTTGTGCATGCCCTTGTAAAACATTCCTCTCCGGATTTCTTGTGGGCCCCTTTTAGGTACTGCAAGGCTGCAACAAGGTCTCCCCAGAGCTTTCTCTTCTCCAGGCTGAGCAGCCCCAACTTTCTCAGGCTGTGTTCATAGGAGAGGTGCTTCAGCCCTCTGATCATCTTCATGTTCTCCTCTGGACTCACTTGAGCATGACCATGTCCCTCTTGCACTGGGGGAGTCCAGAACTGAATACAACACTCCAGGAGGGGTGTCACAAGAGCCAAGTAGAGGGTTAGAATCACCTCTTTTAACCAGCTAGCCACACTTCTTTTGATGCAGCCTGGGACATGGTTGGCTTTATGGGCTGCAAGAGCATGCTGCCAGCTCACTTTGAACTTCTTGTTAAGCAACACTCCCAAGTCTTTTCCTCAGGGCTGTCCTCAATCCACTCATTTCCCAGCCTGTACTTGCATTTGGAATTGCCCTGGCTCATCTGCAGGACCTTGCACTTGGTCTTGTTGAACTTCGTGAGGTTTGCACTAGTCAACTTCTCAAGCCTGTCAAGGTCCCTCTGGATAGCATCTCTTCCATCTAGCGTGTTGACTGCACCACACAGTTTGGTGTTATCAGCAGACTTGCTGAGGATGCACTCAGTTCCACCATCCATGTCACTGACAAAGATGATAAACTCTGCTAGTCACCATATCAGCCCGTGAGGAACAGCACTCATCATTGGTCTCCACTTGGGCATCTAGTCCTTGACCAAAGCTCTCTGAGAGCCATCAACTTGCCAATTCCTTAGCCACGGAGTGACCCGTCCTTCAAATCCATGTCTCTTCAGTTTAGAGACAAGGATGTCATGTGGGACACTGTCAAATATCTTGCACAAGTCCAGGTATATGATGTATTTCGCTCTTCTTTATTCATCAGTGCCATGGCCCCATCAAAGAGGGCCAGCAAATTTGTCAGGCCATAATTTGCCCTAAATGAATCCATGCTGGCTGTCATCACCTCTCTTAACAATTTCACACAGAAGCTTAAGTACTCAGAAGTTAGTCAGCATATAATAACAACCTCTGATTTGGAATTAAATGTGTTTATAGCCTCTGGAATTTCAGTGTCACTACTTGCTGTCCCCTGAGCTGGCTGATTTAGTCTCATGATATTTCCAAGTGCCTTAGAGATCCATTAGGAAAAAGGAATATCCCACTGTAAGGCAGCGTTGGCAGCTTGTTTGTTAAGTGGCATATTCATCAGTGGCAATAGACAGACTTGCAAGTAATTTGCACGGTCATGGGGAGTTAGCCTTTTCTAAGAGCCAAATTTCCACCCAGCCATGCGTACATGTTCTACCCCTCAGCATGACAGGAGGAAAAAACAAAGTGAGAAAGCTCATAGGTCATGGTAAAGACAGAGAGACTATTTACCAAATACCATCACTGACAAAACAGTTTTGGGAAAATTAATTTATTGCAAATTAAAATTGATTTAAGTAATGTGAAACAAACATTAAAACAACACCTTTCCTCCCCCCTTCTCCAGGCTGAACTTCATTCCTTTACTCCTTCATTCCAGACTCATCTACTCTGACCTCCTGAGCGGCTCAGGGAGATGAAAAATGGGGGATGTGGTCAATTGATATTTTTCCCTGTTGATCCTTCCTCTTCACACTTTTTTTCCTGTTCCAGTGTGGGCTTATCTGATGGGCTTCCATTTTTCAAGATAACCCTGGTCCAGCATGGGGTCTCCATGGGCTTCAGTTGCTTGAGGAAATATCCACATGCTCGATGGGCTGCAGTATGAATATCTGTTCTGGCGTGGTCTTCTCCACAGGGTGGAGGGGAATCTCTGCTCTAACACCTAGAGTAGCTCCTCCCCTTTCTTCTTCTCTAATCTTGGTGATGCCTCTGCTATTTCGCACTCTTTTTACTCCCTTTTCCCCTCCTTGTGTGGTGTTTTCTCCTTTCTTAAACATGTTCTACCAGAGGCACCACCAGCTTGGCTGACAGTATCAGCTGTGTCCCACAGTAGGTCCATTTTTTGCTATCTGAAACCAGCTGTTGCACTTAAATACCTTCTTCAGCTTGGCACAACAGGCAAATGCACCAAAAGCAGCACAGGACATACCAAAATATTGCAAAGAATATATGTACTGGGCATCGCAGAACCAAAAGACAGTACCATCTGGTTTTTATGTTGCTAATCTCTTTTTAAAAGCTACTCACTTGGCAAATGTAATATACAAATAAAGGTTACCAAAAAAAAAAGTTCTATTAGATCACAGAAATAAGACATATCCTGAGATGACATGAGTTTACACCTTGGACAAGGGCCTATCTCTATGATGAGGAAACGCTTTTAAGTACTGAACACTTGAAATAGTTTTAGTTTAATTCCAAAAGTGTGCAAATAGAAGTGTTCAAAACCAAACAAAATGGAATCATCCACCTTACTGCTGGAAGGACGTGGGGAGTGGTGTCCTCAGGAACCTTTGGGTCTGATGAATTTCAAAATGCCTTATGAATTTTCTGTGTTCACTTCAGTCACTTCAAATTCCATGCAAATTCAAACAAACATTTGTGTACATCATATGCAACATAGGTCTTCAAAAAGAAAGAATTTTTAAGGGAGTTATTTCTCTTCACCAATAACACAAGAATATGGATAAATTCAAAGCTCTGAAAGAGAAGAGCTATTCCTGTACTTTCATCAGACTTTGTTATTTATCTACCTAATGATGGTGTAGGGTAACATGTAAAAACTGTCACATATTTTTGTCCTTTAACAACACCTCAGCTTCTACATTAGTTGCATGTTCTGCCACATATAGGACAATGATTCCCTTAATGATAATTTCTGTGTTAGGATTTCACAAAGATCTGTTCAAATAGCACTCCTGGACTGACTCCTGGAAAAACAGTGTATGCATGAGTAAAAGGAGATATTTAAAAGACCAGGATAAGAAACTTTCTTAAAACACTACAGATGAGAGCAAACCAGCATGTTTGGAAGAAGAGAGTCCTCACATTATTTGGGAGAAGAACGAGACGGCTTGGCTCCCATCAGGTGAGAATGTATACAGGGACTGTGCACCTTCCCTCCCCTGCTACTGCAGGAGCATGACCACGAAAAGAAAATTAAGCCTAAAAAGTCCTACCATCCACAGAATCCTCAATTATTCCCCTTTGCCACCTTTGTTACCCTGTCCTCTTACTAATTTTCTTACTTCTTACCTGCATGCTCAAATCTTCCCTGTAAGATCAAACAGTCCCTTTTTATCAGATTCCTGTTATTACCTCTACTCTCAACATTGCTATAGACTTACAATACTTCATTCAAATGTTCGTATGGGCAAGTAATTTTATTTTTAAAATACTTTGAACAATACTGACTTTTCTCCCAAATTCGGGTAATATATTCTTAAAAAAAAAAAACAACAAACAAAAAGCAAAACCCTGAAACCCGCTCGTTGATAAATTGATCCTGACAAAAGCAGTACTTCTTCATCACAAGCAGAGGATTTATTCAAGCTTTTCATATATTTCTCTACAGTCTACAGTGACCCTTCAGACAAATCATTACTTTTTTTCTGAGCTCCAGCAAGAGTCTAGTCAAGCAGTCCTTGACCTGGATGATACTAGCTGCAACATGGGCCTTAGAGGTTGTCTGGGATAAATCCAGGTGAAGCATGTCCTCAAAGAATTGAAAAAGATTGTAAGGCTTGTATGTTTTCCTTGCAGAATAAAAGGGTAAGGGAATATGAAAAGATGGGGCCATCAAATGAGGACAATCTGTATGCAGGGAGACAAATTCACCTACAAAGAACTAAATCCTGTAGAAATTGGACCATCTGTAATAAACATTTTGTATTCTGTTTTAATTTTGTATACATGTGATACTTTAATATCAAATAAGTAATGCTAAGGGAGTAAGGAAAAAAATTACAATATTACAGCTTCCCATGTTGGTGAATCTGAAACTACTTTTATTTTTCAGATATGTTTTGGATGGTAGTCCTTCATTCTTCCTCATAACTATACCCACTAACAAGCCTTGGTGTATAAAATTTATGGCAAATTAAACCCTTTTGTCTTGAAATTCTGACAGTTTATTTCAATGATTCCCTGTTATAACAATTTTTTCTTTTGGGTGGATATATTTTCATTTTCTGTTTTTCCATCATGTGTTGCTTGCTATTTTTATTGCAACTTAAAAAATAATTGAGCCTTTTTATAAACCTAAGGGCTAATATAGCCTAAGTAAAAAGAAAGTGAATGTAATATTTGATAAACAGCTGAGATTAACAGCTTTAGTTGAAACTAAAGTTTTCTACCAATCAGCAAAGAAACTACAGTACAGGTGATGGCTATACAAGTTTCCCCATGCTGAATATCTCAGCTCTGTTCACAAGGGCCTACTTTTATGGATGAGAAGGCAGTTTATTGTCAAGGCACGTTAAATTCCTGACAACTCTGATAAAATTGCAAACAAAGGCACAGTTATTTCAGTAGGACAGTTGTTCAGCATTACAGATATTTCATGAGAACTTTTTTATTGCATTCCTGTGGTTTAGAAGGACTAAAACTCTTTCACGACATCATCTAGCTCTCCGCAGACAGTATATCTTTATGCATTCTTACATTACTTCACTTTGGAGAAAAAAAAAAAAACTATTTTTTATCTGTTATTGTACAAAAATTTGTCTTGCTATAGAGGCAAGAAGTAGAAGATGCTGGGAAACCAGTGTAGTCAAGACCATCTAAAAATTATTGCAAAAGACAGGTAATTTTCATTTTCATCCTATATACATGGTCATTCCAAATATATATTAAAATTTGTATCTACATGTTTTTATATGATACGAAGGTTACATGTCAAAGAAATCCTTTTTAGAGGCATGATAGCGCTAAAATAATGAAAAATCCCTACAACAAACAAAGTTAATTAAAAAAAAGTAATTTTTTTTCCTTTCTTAGTTTGTTCCACTTTTAAAAGAGGTTTAAAAAAAAAAAGTAATTTTTTTTCCTTTCTTAGTTTGTTCCACTTTTAAAAGAGGTTTACTTACGCAATTTTCTAGCGAATGCATATATAGAAAATAACCTCTTTGGCTCACTGTTGTCAGAGTTCACCTTAAAAAACATACCTGAAATTTTAAGGGGTGAGACAAAATATTTTGTTTCAGAAATTGTAACGATGACAATTATTGTCTTTCACTTTTCTGGATGTAAACTTCTTATTTGAAGGAAAACAATAGTCCCATGTCTTTGATGCTTTAGTTTATTTGCGTCTAAATAATTTCTAACTGATGACTACTGACAGGTTTGATAAGATGAACTGAAAATCTAACTTTTATGGCAAACTTTGGGATTTGTTCAGGTCAAGTACGAAAAATGACAAAGAAATCTCTTCCTCATCTTTTTAAAAGCAGACACTTATTTGAAAAATTGTATGAATAGCAAAATTACTTTTGTAAATTTTGCCTCAGAAATCTTATTTTGTGTTTAAAAGTAATAAACATTTCAGGTACTCATAGAAAAAAACAGAGGATCTCTACTTAAAAACTACTTTCTTGAGAAACAAACAAAATGTGTAATAGCCACATCTGAAAATAAGTTTTTTAGTGAAAAGAAATGCACTATTTCAATGATTTTGTGAGAAAAGCTATAATTATGTAGCCTTCATAAATGATATCATAATGATAGTGCTTTATCTGATTCATAGAAAGTGATTCAGCTTGAGACAAAGGAATAAACAATAATGAAACTCAACAATCTAAAGTTAAATGACTAAGACACTCAAAGGCAGTTATGTCTGTACAATAGATATTTCTTTTCAAAAGACTGGAGAAAATACTCTGGGACTGAAAGGTTTAAGGAAGCGGTAATGAGATACAGAGGCTTTCACCTCTAGGTCATTGAGTTCAATCGCATTTCGGGTTGCTACTGACTGAAATTTGCTTCAGCTGATGGCTATTCAATAGCCTATTGTGAAATGAGTTGGAGATCTCAATCCTACCCATACTGCAAAAGCAACCACATAACATTTAGAAGTCACAGCAATAACACCTGCAGTATGTACACAGGATCCTGCTACCCTCTGCATTCCAAAACAAACTCTAAAGGACCCAAATTTTGCTGCAGTACAAGAGTCACTCTAATAAAATATCAGTTCTGAGATGATTTCACACAAAATATAAATTACATTTGTAATTGAAAATTATCAAAGCAAGTATTGTTACCTTAATTATTTTTTCGTGTGGAAGTTTGATGATTTTATGTTCCCTCGTGTAACCAGTTCTCAGTATGTTTCAGGATTTCTCATTGTTTTTGCTGCACTGTGCAGAGGTATACCCAATCTAAGCAGGGAAGGGGCAGGAGAGATCATGCACCTTTGCAGCCATTGCAGGATTGAACTGCCATGCAGATTAAAGCTAATGAGATCTGTGCTCCCCTTACACTGTTGACTTCAAAATTTCACATCATGAATTCTCTCTTGTAGATATTCTCAGGAGTACGCTGAAAAATTAGGGATGTCTGTGAGGGAAAGTTGAAGTTGAGTAACCTAAGAAATAGTGGAAGCATGAGAAACTTTTAAGAATTACAGTGAAGAAGCTGTCACTATTTGGCTGGAGACAAAATAATTCATCTAGATGGTCATGGAAACACAATTTTTGTGGTTCCCTTAAATCTATTAAAATAAGATTTTACTGTTTGGGAGCTCTACAGTCTTGATTACTTTATTCTTGAATAGGTCTTTTTGTTTATATATGACATTTGCCAGGATTATTTCAGACTTGACATTATAAATCCTGAAGCATTCCTGAACAATTAATATTTCTTATATAATTTATAAAGTTATATCACGTGATCTCATAAGAAGAAATAGCCACTTCAAGTTTAAATGAAGTTGTCTGAACACAATAGAAATAATAATTAAGCAATTTTATTAAGAAGGAGAAAGGAGTGAGTGCATACTCAATATCCTTATGCTTAATCACAAGAACAGAGAAGCAAAAACCCCCAGAGATCAATTGAAGAAAACTGAGTTCAAGCTAGGGAACACACACGTCCCCATGGCTGGGTTGGGTAATCCCTTAATAAAAAAAATTTGAGGAGATGTAATTCCCTAAACACTCTCAAGACATACCAGGGTGAGGGCTAATGGTGCAGCGTGATACAGGTTACCAGAAGAACCAGAAAGCTAAGAAGCTTTGCTGCTGCCTATAGCCTTAATAGTGCATTTTGGTTTTGAATGCTCTGTCAGTTGCTTGCAAAACTATATCCTAAAATAAACATATTATTTTATAGTGATTTTGTCTAGTTATAGAGATGGTTGAGTAGTCCAATAATGGATAAACACATTGCTCCTTGAAAAGCTGCAAATCCATTATTCAAATATGGGTTAGTCAGGCCTGAGACTGGGGTTTTAATTATATACTTTTGGCTCTACAGCATCTGAGCTGCCTCTGCATTCAGTGGGGAGAAATAAAAAATGTTAGGACGCAATTGATCTGATTTATTTTAGGGTGCATCTACCTTAATATATTTCTGTGGAACAATAGTACACTGTTGAAACACATCTGATGATACCCCCCAATTGCTGCAAATTAATTTGGATCACAGATTACTTTTGGAGGAAAATAAAGCTCTACTCAAAATCCACTTTAAATAAGCTTTGCTGTCAAAAAGTTTAAAGGCAAATAAGTAGTGGGTACCCCAGGGACAGATACTGAGGAGAGTAGTGTTTAGCTTCTTCATTAATGGCTTCCATGGTGGGACGCAGCGCGCTTCAGCAAATTTCTAATAGGAAAATGGAAGGAATGGCTGGTAGACCAGGTGTCATTCTGAGGGGGATATAAACAGGGCTGGAAATTAGGCTGGTGGAACCTCCTGAAGTTCAACAAAGGGAAATGCAAAGTCTTGCATATGAGGTGGAATAACCTCAGGCACCAGTACATTGCTACAAGTGAATGGAAAGGAGCTCTGCAGGGAAGGACAACACGCTACTGATGGACAGCAAATTGAACATGAGTAAACAATGTGCTCTTATAGCAAAGAAGGCTAGTGGTATCCTGGGCTGAGTTAGGAAGAGTGTTGCCAGTAGGTCAAGGGAGTTGATCCTTCCTCTCTGCTCAGCACCGATGAGTACTGTGTCTAGTTCTGGACTCTCCAGTGCAAGAAAGTTATGGACTTAGTTGAGTGAGTCTAGCACAGGGCCACAGAAATGATTAAGGAACTGTAGCATCATTTCTATGAGGAGAGAGAGAGCTGGGACTGTTCAGTCTGCAGAAGAGAAGTCTTGTTATCAGTGTGTATAAATTTCAAATGGGAGGGAATGAAAAAAAAGGAGCCACACTCTTCTCAGTGGTGTCCAGTGACACAATAGGAATTAACTGGCATAAATTAAAGCCCATAAAATTCAATATGAACACACGAAAACTATTTTACTGTGTGATTGAACACTGGAACAGGTTGACAGAGGGGATGTCACATTCAAAAATGTGACATTCAAAATGTGACTGGACATGGTCCTGGGCAACCTCTTCTACTTGACCCTACTTGAGCAGCAGGGTTGGACTAGATAATCTTAAGAAGTCCCTTCAAGCTTAAATGATTCTGTGAATCTGTTTGATTCTGAGAAGTCCTCCAGCACATGAGCCAGTAAGAGGGTCTTGAAGACAAGAATTCCTGTGATATTCTGAGTTGTTTCTTTCTCTCCATGAAAGGCCAAATCAATCCAGTTTTGTTTTTAACATCAACTACAAGTCATCAAATCTCTAAGATTCATCCGTCCCTCAGGTATCCAACCTTTCTTTTACATTTCCCCTCATATCCTTTCTTTCCTTACCTTACTTTCTTTTGATGGTCATCATTATTGAATGCTCCACTGAAATCCCTTTCTGTTATTCTGTGTTTCATTGTGCTCTATTGTGATAATCATGTCTGTCTTCTTGGTCTCTCAGAAAATCCTAGATGGTGTCAGCTGTGCCCTCAAAAGGCCAACAGCCTCTTCAGAAGCAGAACGAGTCTGCTGAACATGACTTCCTCTTGATGAGAGAGGGCTAGAATTAGTGTTGCATGTAGTTCAAGAAGATGAAGTCAGTCATCTTAACCGATGCTGAAGAACAGCAATTGCACCTGCCATGTGGCATGTCAGATATGGTGCTTTTATGGAAATGTTGAAGGAATCTCCTGGCAGGGGTGTCTGAAGATAAGTCTGTCGATTTGAGCCTGCAATATTAGAATAGCCCAGAGGGCATCTGCTGCTGCTCCAAGGAATCGTTTCTTGGACCCAGCACAAAAGCACTAAAAGGTACATCAGTTTTCAGTGACCCTTTTTTGTTCACTCCCCACCACAGCCAACGTCAACTCTGGTGATTTAAACAGGTAAATCATGAGTACTTATTTTATTTGCATAATTTGATAGTGGGATGGGGAAAGGAGCTGGAGGGAGAAACTTCTACTAAAAGCTAGGTGTCAGGCCTACAGAGTTCATGCCTGCTAAAAGTTTGATCACAAAGGCTATTATGCCCTTGAAAGGAAATTTAAAGCACCTTAGCTGTAAAATATTCCACATAGCTATTTTAGAGACTACCTGCTTAGCCCTGTAAGTTCTGCTCCTGCATGAGAATACATGTTAATGTAGTCCTTCCGGACTTCCCTAAAAGGACTGTGCTGCGCAGCTTCTTTCTTCTCCAAACACAACAAAGCTGAAGTTGTAGTAAAGGTGCTGTGCACAGCAACTTTTCAGATCTTGTACACTGGATACGGCTGAAGATGCATTAAATGGGCACTGTGTAACCTTTCTGTGGTATCTTCTGATTTGTCTGCACATCTCCAGCAGAATCCCTTGGGGCTAAAACCCTAGGACAGGCACTAAATTGAAATATGCATCTTGTTGACACTGCCTAGTCAGTTAAGGAATGGATGAAGAATAAGGACCTAGATGATCTTACCAAAATCTCTCAATTGAACTGCTGATGCTCAGCTGAAGGGTGAACTGCTAAAGCCTTAGGAAGCCTACACCTGAATGCTCTCAGTGGACTTGCTCACCCCAAACCAGTTGGCATTGTAAAATGAAGACAGAATTAGAGATCTCTATGGTGGCAGCTACTTTTTTGAATACAGGCATCAAGTGCCAGAATTTCATACAGGGAGCACTGTTCTATGCCTAAGGCTAGTTGTCCTACATCCCAAAGACAGTGCAGTCCTTCAAGCCGAAGCTCATCTCCCAATCCCAATATATCAAGCGGATCATAAGGAAAGCAATTGCAAAGAGTCAAAGAAACTCAAGGTCTGTGTCTTACTGCTCAAGCAAAGAGTGTCCAGGTAGTTTATACATGCTGTAATTCTCTTGTCATTGCTGCAGTATTAAGTCCACAATTCCCTTCCTGTGGGTTTGCCTAAAAGCTAAAATCAGAGTTCAGATCAGACTAGTTAACCAGTGGGGTGGTCTCACTCATAAATGAGCATAAAGAAAGGAGGCAAGAATAAATTTAGTTTTTCAAGTGATAAGCTTTACGCTATTGATAAGTGACAGGGACAGTCACATGCTACTGCTGAAAGTGGTACTTCCTGAAGAAGCCTGTTGCCAAGAACACTACTGTTGAATAACTTTCCTTCAGGAAGCTTCAAACCACATCACTAGTAAGGATTCCCAAGCCAGTGGACCAGACTAGAAATAGCCAGAACCCAAATATGTACAGTATAGATGAGGGGACCTCAGCACTAGCAGCTTGATCAGCTGATGTGCAACAGTTGGACTACAAAAGTTGCTAATACTGACGTAAAGTTTGACTTTTACTCAGGAGGAAATGGATCACAGCCTGTTCTCTCTCTACTAGCTGTAAAAGGAATCTGAATAACTTGGTTGAAGAAGTCTGCATTGATCAGAAGAATTTCATTTATTACATCTGTTCCTAGATGAACTATGGGCTTCCCAAAAACCAACAGAGAAGTCTACGCCAACTTGCAAAGGCCTAGTAGCAAGAAAATAAGACAGTTTTCAAAGTTATGGAGATGCATCATCTTTGAAAAAAATGTTTCAGCTTTTTGCTGAAAGTATAGACATATCTAGTTGAGAAATGTCATAGTGTTGTTACTTTTTCCTTATAGAACTACTTTTTCAGGGAAAGGCTTAGATAGCTTAGAGAAGTTTCATCCTACACTATGTAACCATTTTATAAATTTAATTAAAAAAGTGTTCCAATACTATACATGATGCAAATTGATACTTTTCGAAAGTGTTTCATCCCTGTAAAATATGTGAGAAAATTTTTGCTTTTTTTTAATACATTGATCTGAAGGTTGATATGGACATCACTAACTATATTGGTATGTTTTAAAACTGGCTAATTACAAATTATGTTGTGGGGAGTCTTGACCTAGAGATAAAGAAAACTGTAAGACAACCCACTCAAAAAGTGACTAAAAGCTACACTTTAAACATTTATTTGCATAGAGTATTCTTTTAAAATCAAATTAATTGTCAAGAAGTATTAAATGCAATAAAATAGCCAAAAATTTTGTTTCAGGAAGACTGGTACAAGTTGTTAAGAAATGATACTGGGCAAAATACAACTGCACCCTATAGCTCATAAAGTCCAATGATTAGAGATGGGCCACTGCTCTGGATAGATCTGTAGCCTAACCTTGTGCTCATATTGATCAAAATATTGGTCTATCACCACAGTCCTCTGTGATTTTGAGTTTTTACGTATTAAAATGATAAGCATTTATGTGCATTTTAAAACTCTAAAAGTTAAAGTCAATTATTTGTGCTACATTCATTGCTTTATCTTAGATTCTGATATTTCCCATAATAATTTAGTTCATTGATGAGAAAAAATAATGTTTTGCCAGTATGAATTAGATAACCACAGCAGTAACAAAGAGTTACAATAAATATAACAATCTTTAATCTAGGCATAGATTAAGGTCATTTTCAATTGAAGCTAAACTCACTAATATAGCTTCAATAGGAAAAGAATTAATGTTTACAAATATTATAAAAGAAACATGAAAAAATAAATAAAATAAAAATAGTGTATGCTACTGGAGTGACCGCAAGACTTATCCTTATTTTGTTTCCTTAGTGCGGACATATTGTGAATGTTTTAAGGCAAAACAGCAGTTGACCAAGCATAGAGTAAAAACATTGGATCACAATAAAAGTGAAATTTTGTTTATATTCTATTGAAACTTGCAAAACTGTAGCAAATTAGAAAACAGACATATTTCTTTTAGAGATTAGTATTTTTATGCTAAAGATGAAATTATATTAGCATAGACATAGATTATATCATTGCAATGTATTAACAGCTGCAGTAGAAGAACAAAAAAGGTCCTTAGTGAGCTGCCAAACTGCACTTCTGAAAAAGCACAGGCAGACAATTCACTTCCAGATATAAGGGATAATTTTAAAGACAGAAAAAAAATCCAGATCCTCGACATTTACTTTAATTGGATCAGATTTTAGCTTTCAAAATATACATGTGCAAGCTTCAGTCAAAGAACAATAAACATCAAGCTACATGATTTCATTCAAGCAGCTTCTTTCTAGGGAAAGAGACAGTATTCCATATTATTGCCACTCCAGCTGATTAACTTTTACAGATCCATTCCGTTCACTTTAATTTAAATTTCATTAAATCTGGTTCTCACTGAGTTCAAAGGAAATTTTATTTTTAAACACTTCCACCATGAAACCGATTTGTTCTCATCAATATTATTATTTGATTCTTTGCTATGTCTGAGAATGTCTTTCACACAAGCTTCTTCCACAGAATCATAAACATTAAAAAGATAAAAGACTTATACTACACCCAACTTCTCCTGTTTTCCAGGTGTTTCCTCGGGCATACTCTTGTATATGTGAAAAAGGACCTCTGCTAGTTCTGCTTATTCCATGGTCTGCCATCCTCACAATTCCACCCTTGCAATATTACAGTCAATGTTGCATAACTCTATTATCAAATCAGCAAGAAAAGGAAAGTTATGAAGAAGGAAGCAATTTTCTGAACACTGAGAGCTGTATACAGGCGGTATACAGCTGCCACAGTAGCCAGGATGGAGTTAGGCACCTCCTGTTGCACCAGTGAACAGTTTGGATCACAAAGTATTTAGTACCATCAGATCCCAATCTCTATTTCTACGCCTATGCTAGTAAATTAAACAATGCCAGGTGACATTCCCAGACATTGAGGCCAAAAGGCACGGGATAGCCTGTGTCCCTGCTATGCTATACTCTTTTATCCTCCAGAAAGGGTCGGCCATGTGGAAACTAGCTGTAAGGAATGAGTCCCAAGCTGCTTCCTGGGAATATTTTGTGGGAGTGATGGTTCATAAGAAGAGTGGTGTCCCTCAGGGATCGGTGTTGGGACCAGTCTTGTTTAACATCTTCATTGCTGACATGGACAGTGGGATTTAGTGCGCCCTCAGCAAGTTTGCCGATGACACCAAGCTGTGTGGTCCGGTTGATATGCTGGAGGGAAGGGATGCCATCCAGAGGGACCTAGACATGCTTGTGAGGTGGGCTGATGCCAACCTTATGAAGTTCAACCATGACAAGTGCAAGGTCCTACATCTGGGTCAGAGCAATCCCAGGCACAGCTACAGACTGGGCAAAAAAGAGATTCAGAGCGGCCCTGCAGAGAAGGACTTGGGGGTGCTGGTCGATGAGAAAATGAACATGAGCTGGCAGTGTGCGCTCGCAGCCCAGAAAGCCAGCTGTATCCTGGGCTGCATCAAAAAGAGAATGACCAGCAGGTCGAAGGAGGTGATCCTGCCCCTCTACTCTGCTCTTGGGAGACCTCACCTGGAGTATTGTGTGCAGTTCTGGTGTCCTCAACATAAAAAGGACATGGAACTGTTGGAACAAGGGCAGAGGAGGGCCACGAGCATGATCAGGGGACTGGAGCACCTCCCGTATGAAGACAGGCTGAGAAAGTTGGGGCTGTTCAGCCTGGAGAAGAGAAGGCTGCGTGGGGACCTCATAGCAGCCTTCCAGTATCTGAAGGAGGCCTACAGGGATGCTGGGGAGGGACTCTTCATCAGGGACTGTGGTGACAGGACAAGGGGTAATGGGTTAAAACTTAAACAGGGGAAGTTTAGATTGGATATAAGGAAGAAATCCTTTCCTGTGAGGGTGGTGAGACACTGGAATCGGCTGCCCAGGGAGGTTGTGAGTGCTCCATCCCTGGCAGTGTTCAAGGCCAGGTTGGATGAAGCCTTGTGTGGGATGGTTTAGTGTGAGGTGTCCCTAACTATTCTATGATTCTAAGAGAGAACATCTCCAGCAGTGAATTCGAAATTTTTGCCAACCCAAAATTTGGCCTTAAAGAAATTATTTATGCTAACTTAAAAAGTAATTTTCAACTAAAAAGCCTCTTTCTCCAGGCTATTTTCCATTAAAAAATAAAAAAAGGAAAAAAAAAGCCACCACATTTGTCTTTTCTTAAAACTCAGTGAAAGAAGAGGAAGGTATCAGCTTGATCAGCTTGAATGTGCAAGGATGAACCTTTACCTCCTTGTTAATAACTTGAATCCCCAAATCAATTTCAGTCTACATAAAGGAGTAATCATTCCTGTACACTAATTATTATTGAATGCTGTCTTCATGCTATTGCTGACAAATCATTAGGGTTTTATTCTGCTGAGAAATATTGAGTCTGTTAAGATTATTTTATATCTCTGACGAAAAACCTAAGATAAACTATTTATCTTTTCTCCAGAATCTTTTAAAAAAGTTCAAACATAAGATCAGAATATTTGAGAAGTGATTTAAACTTTTTGAATTCAAAATGTCTCTATTAATATTAATATCTGTGATACTGAATCTAAATGTTAACCTAGTCGATACATATTCAGTGCTCTAGATAATTACAGTGTTTTTACTCAAAGCAATAATAGAAACTAGAAGTGACAGTTAGAGACTAATGAGAGATTATACTAAGAAAAGGGAAACTGAGATGAAGACAAAACTAAAGTAAAAGTTATACTTTCTGTGTGACAGGGAGGGTTGAGAGACAAATGACATTAGGAAATTCAAAGCATACACGACCCAAAGCTACAAGAAGATATAGCTAAAAGTTTCACAGACTGAAAATAAATAATTGCTGAGAACAAAGGGCATAAACTATGTCATTATTAACAGAACAAAATTCCTATTAATAATTAATACTGTCAGTTTTGGTAGAATTTTCCCTCCAAAGAGAACGAAGAAAACTGCAAATATTAGACACACTGTAAAGAAACCTCAGTTTTCTAGTATTTAATGTTGAGAACTCTACTTTTCAAAGGGCAGTATTTCTACAAGTGGTCTGAAACCTTAAGGCTTAAGTTTACCTCCTTCACTTTGTTGTATAATTTACAGTTATAGATTGAAATGTAAGTTATATGAGGAAGAGATTCCCAGCATATAATCTTTTCACTCCTCTTCCATATCTCTCAGTCTGGTCTACAAGTCAATCCTATCAACAATTTTGCACATATATCAACTAAAAATGCAGTCATATTTGGTATCGGCATCAACATTATTTTACTGATGATACACAGTCACGACTACTTTATTATTGTCAAAAATAGTCATTCACAAGATTTGTGATATCACAATGGTCAGTTAGTGTCTACAAAACAAATGAATTAGAGTGGTTTTGATGTTCATGTATACAAACTGAGTAGCTGGGGTGCCTAGGCAAGCAGTGCTCATGTGAGGTGTCAGCAGAAAGTGAAGTTGCCTTCTCTCAGCCTGTGTTAGTGTAAGGCTGAGTGTTGGCAGCAATACAAAATCGTGCAAGTCTGTTGAGAAGACCTGCAGGGGTGGAGCTCAGATCTGTCCTGTTAAAGAAGGAGAAGGCAACGTGGCTCATTTCTACTTTTAAGAAATCTAATCTCCAGAAAATTTAGATATCATTTTAATAGCAGGGAGGAGATGCAGCAGAATGAGTTACACACACAAAAGCTTCCTAGGAGAACACACATGATTAAGTAACAGCATGATGGGCAGAATGTGAGGGGAGGTGTTTGATAATCTGGGGAGAAGACAGATAAAGAGGAGACATACTGATCCTTTCTTTGTGTGCTTGACATGACTGCAATAAAAAGGTGTCCAGATTTGGGTATGATGATGATGATAGTAACTGTAAACTTTTAATACCAGCCCTCTATAAAAGAATACAAAAGAGAGGAGGAGCTACTCATTGATTACTACAAGGAAGCCTCGAGGGTAAATTAATTCATTGCAGTATAGCAGTAAACAGTTCCTATGTGCTCTGCCCAGGAAATAGCAAACACATGTTACAACTTTATCGGACTGGTGCTAAATGAAGTCATAGTTAAGTTTACATAAGCATGCTCTGTATTTCAGGTCTTCCTGGGTTTAGAAGTCCTGATTTTAAATACTACATTTCTTAGTTTTCAGCTGTTTGCATTTAGTTGAATTCTGTACTCTAGAAGAACATGACACAACATTTCACAGCCTTCCTAATTAACCAGTTAGAAATTAAATGTAATTTAAAAAATATCCTGGAAACAAGGTACGGTTAGTCAGTCTTGATGCATCTTTCCACTTAAAATAACACACATTTTAAAATATATATTTCTATATATTAAAGAAATAGATAGGCTTCACTTTTAAGATCATTTTTGCTTAATTCTAATGTTTGGGGGGTTTGTTTGGTTGTTTTGGTTTGTTTGGTTGTTTTTTACATCTCAGACCAGCAGCTTGACAAAATATCTATCTACAATGAAGTAATCAAACTTTAGGTAGGATAACATGCAACTGATTGGAGCTTTTCTGTATATCTGCAAACAGTGACTATCATGCAGTCTTATTATCTGAAGACACTGTTTCATGGGAGCTACCATCAGGAACCCTTAAGCCTGAAAGCATTTCAGCTTTCTTCAGGCATTATGAATCTAGATGCTTCCCTTACATAAGAATAACCAGAGGAATGTTCTTCTATCACAAATATGTCATAAACAAAAAGCTCTAAGAAACACCACTTTAAAGACTGAAAATCAAGCATTAAAACAGGCTTTCATGTGTCAAGAACAGTTTCTTCTTCAACTTTTGCAATAATTAGGAGCAGGAAATCAGCTAAGGTAGTACATTTATATTACAGAAGTTTCCTGAAATCACTTAGTGTGATCACATATCCTCAAATGGAAGAAATAAACTGACGAATGGTGGAGGCAATAAATTTTAGGATTAACTTTTTTTTTTTTTTTTGTAAGGTCATTCAAATATCCAAGTCAGTGAAAAGATTTACATAATATTTTTTTAAGATTAAGAATATACACCACTCTAAGGCTAGAACATAGCCATTGTTACTAATGACACTGCAAGTAAAAGGAGATGAGATGTTTATTTCCTCTCTTACACCAATATGCCCTGCTCTTCTCCATGCAGTCGAGGAAGGAGAATTTGAGAGAGCCTTTATAACCCCTGTCCCATAGGGTATGAGCAAGTGAGCAGAAGGGAACAGGAGGTGTGAGCCAGGCATTATTCTCCCAGCTTCAGTGACTCACTGTTGAAATGGAGTATAAGATAAACTCAAGCGATGCAACACATTGACAAGTGAAGCTCTGCTCCTCAGGGAACAACTTAAGACACCTGCACAGTACAATCACTTATTAGCACTAGTCATTCCTTAAAAATATTCCTTAATATAAAATGCATCATCCAAATGGATTGCCTTAGTATCCTCTCTATAACAAATATTATTTGTTGTGAAGAACCCAGGCTTTACACAAAAGGTAACATAAGTTTTGTAAGCACACTATTACAAAATACAGTGATATTTTATTTTATTCTGGTATACAGAGTTGCTATAGTGAGCTGTCCTGAAGCAGGTGATAGTCTAATTTAATTTACAAGACCAATCCATATCAAATTGTCTGCACAAACTCTTCAAGCAGAAACATTACAAGGAAGGAGTCTGTTAAGAAAAGTTATATAACTTTATTTAAAAATTATCTAATTTATGTGTTTTTATGAGAAAAATAGTAAATACTTAGGGGTTTTTGTTTTACAATTTTAGTTCAGATTTTTTATTTCATTCCTACTGAATTAACATTTTATATGAAATTTACCTTTCACTCTAGATTAAAGATCATTTTAACCATGTAAAAAGCCAGCTAAAAAAATAATTTCTTCTGGTTGCATCTGTCATCTTATCATGGCTAAACTAAGAAAAAAAAAAGACAGAAAAAATATGTTACTGTCAATTGTTGAAGCTACCGCGCCTGCAGTGAAACCATGAGCCGGGTGTAACAGCTGCCTACAAGATCAAAAATGGCAGTCTGCAACCAGATCATGGTTCATAATTTTAATGCCACTAATTTCTATTATAAACACAACAGATAAAATACATTTTAAAAGGCTTTTTGCTTTACTGGCAGGGCAGATTAAGCTTTCAATTTATTCTGGGCTTGTAAAAGTAGCTGTTGCTATAGTAACTGTATATCTCTTGAACAGTAAATAATTGTGTTAAATGGCTAAATAACAAACAGGTTTATGGCTCCTCTGGTGCTGGGGAACTTGAATATGCTATATTTTTCAAGATCATCAGCACAGCAACCATAATATGTTCCATATGGAAACTAGAAAACTTTCTTCATGAGTCTTTTCAGAGAGTTATGCAGTTGTACACTAAGTAAATGACTGAGAAATTTTCTGAATCTCAAAAATTCAGGATGAATGCTAGTCTAGTATTAATTTCTGTTGTAATATTCTACAGTTCTCTCCAAGCAGATATCATGGGAAAATATTTAATACATAAAGAAATATTTTGTCAGAATTATTAGATTTAAAGATTAGAGCAACTAAATTTACTATTTGTGATTTGAAAAACCTCAAAAAGCCATGTAAAAATCCATGGATTTTGTCTCCAATACATGTTCTCATTAGAAAAATATTTATTGCTACAGGCAATCCGAGCTAATCAATTTGTAATGTATATTTCTACGGGAAATTTAGAAGAAACTATCTTTAACCTAACCATCTACAAGCTCCAGCATTTATTTTCTATAAACAGATAACTATTGTATGATTTGATGAGTCTATGAAGTAATTCAGTAGTATCACACCCACCCACCACCCCCACTAAAATGAAGAAATACAAGGATGTCCTGGGTTTACTAGGAGCTGTTTTGCTCCTTCTTAGTAACTGGTGCAAGCTCTGTGTTTTGACTTCCAGCCTGGGCAGAGAGCTGATAACACCGATTGTTTTTAATTGTTGTTAAGTAATGTTTATTCTGGCTAAGGACTTTGTGAGTCTCATGCTCTGCTGGGGATGAGGGGAGGCCGGGAGGAAGCAGAGACAGGACACCTGACCCAAGCTAGCCAAAGAGGTATTCCATACCACAGCACGTCATACCCAGGGAGGTAACTGGGAGTTACCCGGAAGGGCACGGTCTCTCTTTGGGGCGGTTGAACTCGTTTGGTGGTGGTATCGTATTCTCTTCTCTTGTTATTTTCTCTTATCATTATTATCATTAGTGGTAGCAGTAGTGATTTGAGTTATACCTTAGTTACTGGGCTGTTCTTATCTCAACCCGTGGGAGTTACATTCTCTCGCTTCTCCTCCCCATCCCTCCGGGAGCGGGGAGGGTCGGGGGTGGGGGGGAAGGAAAGAAAGAGGGAGAAAGAGAAAAGGTGGGGGGGAGTGAGTGAACGAGCTTTTGTGGTTGGGTTTAAACCACAACAAAGGAATATGTTAACAGTGCTGTGTTTAGAAAGACAAATGAAAGACAGTATTTTTGAACCTTCTCAGAGGTAAAGATGTGTGCAAATGTTTGTGAAATAAGAACATAAGCAAAAAGACATTGGATTATCATCAATAAAGAATAGGGAAAAAAAAAGTCTTTTATGAGGTGGTCAATCCCATAATGCCATAGAGCCATTTGTTTTTTGTCTGTAATGGACAGCACTGGGTTACATTGTCTTTAATGCAGAACATTTCTGCATTATAATTTTAACCAATTTAAAGACACACTGAGTTATGCTTTTTATAATTTATAATGAAATTATATATTTATAATATATAATGAAAACATACTCAAGCTTAAAACAGTATATATCAGATAAAGCAACAAATACTTAGATATATTTTAAGATGTGATAATCTCATTAGACAAGTAAATTTAGGCCCTCATTGTTGGAATATTTTCAAACTGAAAGATTGTTAACTACATTATAATAAAACAAAATAAAAGAGGTATCATGTTACAGTTAGTCATGACTCTTTTCAGAGAATAGTGACAGGTAAGAGTTTCACAAATAGTTAAGCACAATCCCCTGAAGTGCTAGTGGGTATACATCCTATAGACCTGTAAGTATCTTAAAACCTGTGTTTCCCTCTTTAAATGTGCTATAATATTTGAGCTGCTGAGTGCTTAACTCTGTTTTGGTTTGCTCTAAGTTATCAAGATCAAATCTGACTGGCTAACAAGGTCCAACTATTAGAATTATTTTTTTCAGCAAATTAGCATGTATCATGGAATCTGACACGATATTCTAAAAATAATAATCAAATAGACAACATCATGAAAATATATCAAATATATTTTCATGCTTCCTGTGAAGTTTTAATCTCATTAGAAAAGCTGTCATATGAACTTGGCAGCTCTGGCAAGACAGACCTGTGAGTATGCTATGTGGATCACAGTGCCTCACCATTGCAGGAAACTCATCAAACTTTATGAGAAGACAGTGCCTGAATGTCATAATCTTTCAAGACTGTTGCAAGATCTGTCTATCTAAATTAACTGTTTTCAAACAGGCGTGGAAGAGTATATACCATAGTTAGGTGATCTCTAAAAGGGTAAAATAGGTCTGGATTCTATAATATAGCCTACATTGTTGTCGTGGTTTAAACCGATCCACACAGCTCATTCACTCACTCCCCGCCCTTTTGTCCCACTTTCTTTCCTCCCCCCATGCCCCCTCCCCTCTCCTGGAGGGATGGGGAGGAGAAGCGAGAGAATGTAACTCCCATGGGTTGAGATAAGAACAGCCCAGTAACTAAGGTATAACTCAAATCACTACTGCTACCACCAATGATAATAATGATAAGAGAAAATAACAAGAGAAGAGAATACGATACCACCGCTGAATGAGTTCGACCCCCCCCCCCCCCCCCCCCCGAAGAGGGCCCATGCTCTTCCGGGTAACTCCCAGTTACCTCCCTGGGCATGACGTACTGTGGTATGGAATACCTCTTCGGCTAGCTTGGGTCAGGTGTCCTGTCTCTGCTTCCTCCCGGCCTCCCCTCGTCCCTGGCAGAGCACAAGACTCACAAAGTCCTTAGCCATAATAAACATTACTTAGCAACAAGTAAAATCAATCAGTGTTATCAGCTCTCTGCCCAGGCTGGAAGTCAAAACACAGCACTGCACCAGCTACTAAGAAGGAGAAAAACTGCTACTGGTGAACACAGGACAATTGTGCATAAGAAATGCCAGCAAAGAAATTTTCAGCAAATAAAGAATGACCAGAGAATAGGCAACACCACCAAAACCAACACGGCTCCAAGCAAGAAGACAGGTCTTTCTTTTGGACGACAGCTAACAGCAATGAGGTAGGGACTTACACTGAAAAGTTCACTGATGATCCAGGCTTCTTGGGATTCCCTTTGGTATTTTATTTGGAAAGAAGGATATAAATTGCCCAACCTACAGGTTTATGATATCATAAACTACATTATTTTATTCAGTAACATAACTACTTTAGTCATTAGTTCTTTAACAAGACTTGGGTGTATGCCATTCAGTTGCTGTGATTTATTTAAATATAATTTCTTGAGTTGTTCCATCAGCAATATTTTCACTGTAAAAAGCAACCCATTAAGAAGGTATAACTCCATTATCCTCCGTGAAGACCCACACAAAAAAATCCTTCAGGTTTTCTTTAATCTATCCTCTAAGATAGAAATCATTCCATATGAATTCTTAATTGCATTCTATATTTGCTAGGAATGAAGTCAACATACTTCATTCTCCTGTCAGATTACTATTCCTGATATTTTAAAAAAACTTTATTTTGACCATCTTTTGTTCTATACCTGTACAGCACCTAGCACAATAACAAGTCAGACCATGAACTAGGCTGCTATAATCTGTGGTAATAAAGACATGAATTAGTATTTTCAGGTTTATATATTCTCTTATCTGTTATATTACATATATACTTATTAACCTCATTCATAGTGAGCCAATTTGCTTTTTAAAATCTTATATTTAATTAGATGAACCTATGAGTCTTTTCTTTTTGCTTCTTTCACCTTCTTTGACATTGGTTTATAGCATGTGCTGTAGTTTTCCATAGGACTTTTTGCCATGTGTATTGACTTCAGTTAGAGATGAATCAAGTTCTGAATAAAACACATTTTTTATTGTCTTTACTGTTCACAAAGTAAAATTTCATTGCTCCATATCAAGACTAATTTGCATAACTTCATATTATTTTACTCTACTTGCAAATCCTTGTACTTTGATGAGAAAGAGTGTTTGCAGTATACTTAATTTTTCTATGTTATTGTGTTTTGAGGTAGCACTTTCCATGTAACTGCAGAAGAGTTAATTATTATTCCCATTGAATTTAGTATGATAACCTATTTACAAAATTAGCTTTTATTACCTACTTAGAGAGCTGTTCCGGTTTGCAGTCATTTCTCCTGAAAACTTTAAGAAGTGTAGATTTTGTTAATGGGGAGATACAAGTGCATAATTAAAAGCTTGATGAATCTCATTAAAAAAAAAAAAAAGTCCATTGTGAAATGACTGATAAAAAAATATTTCAGGGAAGTTATTCCAAACAGATAATTTTTAAAACAAATTTTGTCTAGGAAATTTTATCCTCCTTTTGGTATCAGTATGGTTTCATAGCTTATGTGTTTTTAGAGAAACAAAGTTCATTCAACCATTACATGAAATGTATTAACTGATTAGCTTAAAAAACATGCAGTAGAATATTTGTTAAACACTTCAGTGATATTCAGCAATTAATGCTTTCTGATACAAGTTTTACAATGTAACAGAAAATCTCAACACTTATACATAAGAGCCATTGATATTTAAAATAATTTAGTGTGTATCATATTTCAAAGACAGATATTTTCTCCATTTTATGTCAGCTAGTATCAGTTGTCATAGGTAACATCCTCTAAATAACAGAAGAAACTTTCAGGCAGATATTTCGCTGAGGAAACACAATGCCCAATTTACAAAATAGGAAAGTGTAATAGCTTTTTATTGCCATGGCTCAGCTGGGTCTCCAGTATAATATTAGCTGAGTGAAGTATGGTGCAAATTCAGGCTAGGCAGCTCTTATAGTGAGAACCTGAGAACTGATCATAGTCTTTTCCTCGTAGCTGTATACATTTACGTTTTCAAAGGAGACTTTATCAAAGCCTGAGCAACCAGCCTTTCCTCTTTCAGTTTTTCAGTTTTCAGTTCTTTCAGTTTTAAGTTGTGTTTTCTAGTGGTTTATTTCTTCTTTTTGTTCTTATTCAACTACTTTTATCCTGGTGAGAGGTGGAACTTGGATTTGAAGAAGAGCATGCATGACTACAGATTTTTTCCTGGTTTCTGAAGAAAATCAGACTTATACATCCAGTGTTATGTCTCTTCTTCTGTCTGTTCACCCAGAGTAATATTTAAATATATTCAAATAAACGTGACAGGAAGTTATGGTCTCAAGTATTTTAAAAATATGTAATTCTAATGAAAATGAGTAGTTAGTTAGAACACAGATATTATTAGTGTATACGAGAGAAATTATTAATCCCCATATGTGGACAAATTCTACCCAGGTCTCACATCTCCTTAGTCAATACAGAATTAATTATTAAATACATATCAATAACAAACTATGATGTTGGTTTTTATGCTACTCATGATAGTGGGTAAATCCCAGACTTCTACATGAGCACACCAATCAACCATGGAAGACATAACTGTGTTTTCCATGGAGTTCTCAAGTCTTTTTCCAGAAGTCATAGCAGCTGGCTTCACTGGCACATTTGAAAGCACCCCTCAAGCTTATTTCCTAGGCAATTTCCTACAGATGTGATGAATATTCTGCAACAAACCAACAAACAATCCATTTGCTCTCTAACAAGTTTTTTTCAGTGTGCACTATGTGGACATTTACATTGTTCTGTTTCCTGGGAATGGATTTACTGAAAACCTATTTCTCTTTGTATCCAAAACTACTTACATAATAATAATAAAAGAAAGTTTAAAAAAAAAAAAAAAACCACGGCTAACTTATTTCCATAAAACCCCAAACCACCCCTTCCCCAAAATCTTATTTCAAATAAATGTCATTAATAGAAAATTTGAGGATATGAGAAACAGTACCAGAGCAGTCTGCATTGCAGTCAATAAAAAGCTTTTGCTATGCTTCTGGTATTTTCTTGGAAAATAATCATAGAATCATAGAATAGTTAGGGTTGGAAAGGACCTTAAGATCATCTAGTTCTCACCCCCCTGCCATGGGCAGGGACACCTCACACTACACCATCTCACCAAGGATTCGTCCAACCTGGCCTTCAACACTGCCAGGGATGGAGCATTCGCAACTTCCCTGGGGAACCCATTCCAGTGCCTCACCACCCTAACAGGAAAAAATCTTCCTCCTTATATCAAATCTAAACTTCCCCTGTTTAAGTTTTAACCTGTTACCCCTTGTCCTGTCACTACAGTTCCTAATGAAGAGTCCCTCCCCACCATCCCTATAGCCCCCCTTCAGATGCTGGAAGGCTGCTATGAGGTCTCCATGCAGCCTTCTCCTCTCCAGGATGAACAGCCCCAACTTCCTCAGCCTATCTTCATATGGGAGGTGCTCCAGTCCCCTGATCATCCTCGTGGCCTTCCCTCTGGACTTGTTCCAACAGTTCCATGTCCTTTTTATGTTGAGGACACCAGAACTGCACACAATACTCCAGGTGAGGTCTCACAAGAGCAGATTAGAGGGGCAGGATCACCTCCTTCCACCTGTTGGTCACATCCTTTTGATGCAGCCCAGGATACGGTTGGCTTTCTTGGATGTGAGCACACACTGCCAGCTCATGTTCATTTTCTCATAGATCAACACCCCCAAGTCCTTCCCCACAGGGCTGCTCTGAATCTCTTCTCTGCCCAGTCTGCAGCTGTGCCTGGGATTGCTTTGTCCCAGATGTAGGACCTTGCACTTGTCATGGTTGAACTTCATAAGGTTGGCATCAGCCCACCTCACAAGCATGTCTAGGTCCCTCTGGATGGCATTCCTTCCCTCCAGCGTATCAACCAAACCACTTAGCTTGGTGTCATCGGCAAACTTGCTGAGGTCGCACTCATTCCCACTGTCCATGTCAGCGATGAGGATGTTAAACAAGACCGGTCCCCACACCGATCCCTGAGGGACTCCACTCGTTACTGGTCTCCAGCTGGACATCGAGCCATTGATCACAACTCTTTGTGTGCAGCCATCCAGCCAGTTCTATAACCATCGAGTGGTCCATCCATCAAGTTGATGTCTCTCCAATTTAGAGAGAAGGATGTCGTGTGGGACAGTGTCAAACTCTTTGCACAAGTCCAGGTAGATGACATCAACTGCTCTACCCCTGTAGCCCCATCATAGAAGGCCACCAAATTGGTCAGGCAGGATTTCCCCTTAGTGAAGCCACGCTGGCTGCCACCAAGCGTCTTGTTGTTTTTCATGTGCCTTAGCATGCCTTCAAGGAGAATGTGCTCCAAGATTTTGTCAGGCACAGAGGTGAGACTGACTGGTCTGTAGTTCCCCAAGTCATCCACTTTCCCCTTCTTGAAAATGGGGGTTATATTTCCCTTTTTCCAGTCATTGGGAACTTCTCCTGACTGCCATGATTTTTCAAATGTGATGGCCAGTGGCTTAGCAACTTCATTCGCCAGCTCCTTCAGGACCTGTGGATGGATTTCATCAGGTCCCATGGACTTGTGTGTGTTCAGGTTTTTAAGATCGTCTCGAACCAGATCCTCTCCTACAGTGGGCCCAAGGTCTTCATTCTCACAGTCCCTGCATCTGCCTTCCAAGACTTGGGTGGTGCGGTCAGAGCATTTACTCAGTGAAGACCAAGACAAAGAAGTCATTAAGAACCTCAGGCTTCTCCAAATCCAAGGAAGCCAGTTCTCCTGATAGCTTCCAGAGGGGGCCTCTGTTGTCCCTAGTCTGTCTTTTATTCGCTACATACCTTTAGAATCCCTTCCTGTTATCCTTAACATCCCTAGCCAAGTTTAATTCTAACTAGGCCTTAGCTTTCCTAACCTGGTCCATAGCTTCCCAGACAAAGTCCCTGTACTCTTCCCAGGCCACCTGTCCTTGCTTCCACTTTTTGTAAGCCTCTTTTTGACTGGATTCTCCTCAGCAGCTCCTTATCCATCCAAAGAGGTCTCTTGGCTCTCCTGCTGCACTTCCTTCTAGTTGGGATGCAAAAGTCCTGAGCTTGCAGTAGGGGTTCCTTGAATATCAACCAAGTCTTGGGCCCTTTGCCCTCTAGGGCTATATCCCATGGAACCTTACTAAGCAGGTTCCTGAAGAGGCCAAAGTCTGCTCTTTTGAAGTCCAGGGCAGTGAGCTTGCTGCATGCCGTTCTCACTGTCCTGAGGATCTCAAATTCGACCATCTCATGGTCGCTGCATCCAAGGCTGCCCTGGAGCGTCACATTTCCAATGAGCCCTTCACAGTTGGTGAGCACGAGGTCAAGTATGGCACCTCTCCTTGTCAGCTCCTCTATTACTTGCAGAAGGAAGTTGTCTTCAACACAATCAAGGTGCTTCTCGGATTACTTGTGCCGGGCTGTACTGTCTTTCCAACAGATGTCAGGGTGGTTGAAGTCACCATGAGAACAAGGGCCTGTGAGCGTGAGGCTTTTCCTATCTGTCTATAGAGCACTTCATCCACAGTGTCCTGTTGATCAGGCGGTCTATAACATATCCCCACAATAACGTCCCCCATAGCTGTTTTCCCTTTGACCCTGACCCACAAACTCTCTGTAAACTGCTCACCTGTCCCCAGGCAGAGTTCCATACTCTCCAGCCTATCCCTAACATAAATAGCAACTCCCCCTCCCTGCCTGCCGAGCCTGTCTTTTCTAAAGAGCCTGCAACCTTCCATTCCAACACTCCAGTCACAGGAGCCATCCCCCCATGTTTCTGTGATGCCTATTATATCATACCCCTGTAGACGTGCACACATCTCTAATTCCTCCTGTTTGTTCCCCATGCTATGGGCGTTTGTATAGAGGCATCTGAGCCAAGATCCAAATGAGGCTGGCTCATTGGCTGGAGCAGTTGGAATATCTCTACATTGCTCCAATGATTTATTATTATATGTGCTGGCAACTGACTGGGTGTGTTGAGATGGAATGTTGCCCCCCTCCCCCAACACATCTAGTTTAAAGCCTCCTTGACCAGTCTGGCAAGCCTGCTACCAAAATAAATATAAATATAAATAAATATAAACACTATTTCTGGCAATTTGCCACTTACTGAGAATTTCAGGAAAGTACCCGAAAGGTTCTCATTGCCTGTCTAATGCCATTGAGAAAAGCAAAATAAGATGAAGCAGTGAGTCTCTAAAGTGAATTTCGAAAGTATTTTAAATTTGTCTTCTTATGTAAAGACACCAGTACTACTTCTGAAAACCCTTGACACTAGGCTTGCTGGGTCCATGCAGCCCACTTATCACAGTGATTACAACAAATCACTTTTGGGTACTAGCACTTCTTTAATAATCAACAAGACTTGAGCTATTACACTGATTAGCTCACACATTTCTTTGCTCACTTTGCCTTCAACATGACATTTCCAAAGTCTCTAGTTCACTTCCCTTCAAGGATTATGCTACTGGTCAGGAAAGGCAGAGCAAAATGTTCAGATTTCATGCTGGGAATCTGCTCACAGTTACAAGTCTCAGCTGTTCCTGCCAAGGTTCATAAGTCTCCATATTTCTTCATTTCCAGGACCTTCCCTCCAGCCTCAAGTTTTCTTCATCTGAATACTCTATACACAGAAACACAGCACATGATCAATCTCTTAATGCTTGTTCTGCCTCATGTCTCTCTACTAATTTGAGGATTCAGCCTATGTCACCCCTGCTTAATCTAGGTATCATTAAAATTAAAATTTTAAACTAACCTGTATTAGTTAAACCTAGTGAATGGCAACTTGAGATTTTTGCACGTTCATCTTTACCTTGTCCCCAAACAGCATAAAGCCCAGCTGCCTGATTCATGATCTTACTTTTTATCTGCATCACCATTAAAATTTCAAGCGGGGGTTCTGAAAGGACAAAATAGCCACCTTTCCTAATACTCAAGAAAAGTTCAAGAATGTGACATACTGCTTTGTAAAAAAAAAAAAAACAACTAAATGACCAAACCATAAAAAACAAACAAACATAAAACAAACAAAAAAAAACCACAAAAAACAAAACAAAACAAAACCAACCAAACAACCAAACAAAAAAAAAAAAACCCCAAATATTTATGGGCATGATCAAAACCTTAAATGCAGAAATTTAGATAATAAAATCAAATGTTTTGACAAATGGTCAAGACAACCTGTAATATTCCAATACAGAAAATAAAGACATAGGATATTTAGAAATATTATATTTTGCTCACAAAAAACTATTTACCTTTGAAGGAATTTCAGTACAGTTTTCTAGTTCTGGAATAATCTCTAGAAGTTACAAGTAGTGTGGGTAAGGGGGTCAATGCTTAAGCATATAAGAACAGTCCTGGTTTGGGGTATAGGGTATGCACTTGCTGGTAGGATATTCAATGTTAGGGTAATATATCTTACAATGCTAGTATGGGAAGCAGTTTTTCATGCCATAATTTAAAGGTTGGAAGGGTTTTATTAGCTGTTGTATTATTTTCATCAGAATATGCATGATATACAATAATTTCTGCTAGTTATATAATAGTTTCTTATCCTCTGAAGAAAGACTATTTGACAACTAATGTGACTGTTCCTTTGAAAAACTGTTTGAAGTAACATTCAGCCATAATTTAAGAATCAGCCGCTGTGTAAAACTATTGGGAAATCTGATTTTTTTTTTTTATCTTCTTTGCTACAGACTTCTATAAATAAACAGAGTAGAATATAAATAGTAGAATCCAGCACAGCTAGGGCCCACAGTCTAGCAAATACTGTAACTATCATAAAGTAATACTATATATCATGCAGTGTCAGAAGAGAGATCCTATAACTGATGATTAGAACTGCATAGTTAGAGAAAAATGTAACAAAAAAATGCTCCAGGAGGATTGAGATTATCTGATTACCTGAAAACACATGGAAAACTACTGAAACCTTCTTAAAAAAACTTCAGCACTACTGCAGTGTATTCAGTATTTAGTTTTTCATCCTTAGCTTTTTGTCTTGTCTCAATTTTACTCAAAAGCCTATTAGAACATCTCACTATACCTTTACTGTTAAGCAAAATAACAAATAGATGTTACCATTATACTGAACACTTAACACCATCCTAAACTTCTTTTCTCATAGACTCCTTAAAACATAAGAAGACAAGACAAAATACAGTTAACCACAATATAAAAGCTTCAGGACAGCATTCAATTACCCAATGCTATAATCTTCAATGTCTCATAAAGAAACTAATGGAGCTGTTCAAGAACTCAGTAATTTCTGCCAACAATGTCAACAGCTGTTAATAAAGGATGTTGAGAGAAACAGTGAGTGAAACTTCACAATGGATCTCAGTCATGATCGAGAACAATCCAAAAATTGCTAACTCAGTTAGAAGCCTATGTTTAATGCTCTTGTCTGAATTAAACCCAACAAAATTTAAAGGAATGTGATGTATCCATGTATGGATATATATGTCCAAACTATGTAGTTTTGAGGCAAACTGGAAGTTTAGCACATGCAGTTCCCAAGAGGTTGCTTACTGAATGGTCTGCATAAAAACTTCCTGAAAAAAAAAAATCCAGCTATGCGTCGACTAATCTTCATGAGTCTTCAAAACCCCAAGAAGCATGAAAATTAAGACACAGGATGCAAAACTGACTTCCTACATAATCTTCAAGTTATCCCATACCAAAACTGAAGTAAAAAGGGGAAGGTATTTTACAATCTGAGTACTAACAGAAAGTATACACACAATGTCAAGTACAATTCTAACAGCTCATAGTAAAGAATGACGGAGAAGAGTCATATAAATTATTTGCACATAAAGATGTATTTTGAAATAACTATGCCTCAGGAAAAAAGACTGGTGAATTAATCAATGGACAGAAACAAACAAAAAAAAAATATGAAAGATTAGGTTTTATTGATAAAGGAATGAAACTGTAGCCTCAACTTAAAGCTACTTTATCTCACTACTTCATGTTTGAATTCTATGTTTCTTCATGCTTGATTTTATGATTCTATGATTCTATGAATAGTACACACTTAGGCCGCACACAAGACTGAAGCACCTTGAACAGACCTACCTCAAGACATTTACAGATATTTTGCAATTACTGCTGCTTTCTCTTCTAAAACGGTCCTACAACAAAGACAAAACAAAGACTAACTAAAAGGAAAAGTATATAAACACATAGTAGCACAACAAAGATTATTTGAAAATATTATGTTCAAAAATTTGAAATATTTGAAAATTTGAAATATTTGAAAATATTATGTTCAAAGATGTCAAATACCTGTAACAGAAAAATATTTTGACTGCAGTGTAATCTTAGCTGCATTCCACCAACACTGTTCTCTTCCTCACAACACCAGTGTTAGCTCTAATTCAATGAGAAATGTATTTACAGGAGAAATTTTTATCAATCATAAAATATTCCTTAGCAGCCCAGATACAGTGGGCTTATAGATAACTCCATGGAGACTTTTGCACGTTAGTTGAAAAACTGTACACAGAAGATTTCAATAAACAATAACTCTGATACAGAAGCTTTTCAAATGGAAAAGCCTGGGGGATCTATTCTTAGGCATCCTTTTATTATTATTATGTCTTTTTCTTTGATGTTTTGTTTATTAAACTTTAAAGTTAACAAGCAAGAAAGGACAGACATCATAAGTACAAAGAAATATATAATTACTAGAACAATAAACAATTCAACAATTCTTAGAGGACATTCAAATAACCTTTGATAATAAAAAGATTACACTATATATGAAATACAAATCTTAAACTATAGATAACATCCCAGGCAAATACAAGCATATTGGTAATGTTGATTCAGCCCTCTTAATTTTGTTCAAAATTACCTCCACAGATCATAGGCTCAAAGAATAGTAAAGAGAACAAAAGCAGCACACAACAAAGAAATATACATAAAAGGAACAGTAATAAATAAAATCTGGAAAATGGAATAGATAATAAATGAATAAGTAAGTAGAATGGCAATATTCTGTCAGCCCCCCACTAAGCAAACACTGACTCTGAAATCTGATATATGATATCAGTTAATGCTAACAATATATGAAAAATTTACTGCCAATCATCCTGTATTATCATCTTTATGGTGTAGCACTGCATGGAAATAAATCAAATACTATCTATATTTCAAGACCTTGTCACTCATTTGTTATTTCATCTCTTTTGAAGAAGTGCTCTAAAAACAAAAACTGTTCAAGTTGGTTAAAAATATTTCCGTGTTTTTGGGAAGTTGTAAAGTGTTACAAAATAAATGAACTTGTAGTAAATTTGGCCTGGTGTACCCCTGCACTACCATACTTATTCCATCTTATTGGAACAACCCTTTCAGAATTTTTGCCTGCATGGAAAGAGCAACTGAATGTTAAGTATCAGTTAGATAAATGCATGAGTCTTTTTTTCTGCAAAACGAAATTTTACCATGTATGTCCCGTATGGCCTTCAATTCTGTATTATGACATCTTTGATCTAGGTTATTGGCAGTGTCAAGTCTAACTTTAACAAGGTGTTAGGAAGGATAACCAGCAATGAGGTGATTCTAAAATGAAATTAATATCAAAAGGGATCTTTATTTCACCTCTTGGACTACAGAAAAAATAAACTGTGAATGTTCTCTTTTTGTCATGGGTCCAATACTTGGGCACCACATAGTGTGATCAAAAAAAGAATTTTCTAGAGGGCAGATTGCTCTGCAAAACATTCTGTTCACCTTCACCTGTAACAAAATTGTGTATTTTAATATCCTTCTGGTGGCTTGGGAAAACTTGGAATCCTAAGACAAAAATTACTTCTGTAAGTTTGTACTTAAAAAAGCACTTTTGTACTATTGTAATCAGTTAATTACTCGATTGGGCAAGTCTGTTCCTATTTTTTTTTAATTTATTTTAGTTTGCCTATATCTAATTTTAAGTATAAATTTATGTCGCAGCTTTGATTTACTCTATCATTTCAAAAAGCCTAAGTTTGAAAATGAAACTATTTTTTGTGATTCAGTTTCAACTAACCTTAAAAAAACCCCCTAATAATTAATTTTTAATTAAAATGTGAAAATTTCAGAGACTGAATAGAAAGTTACACAGTTTGTTACTTTGCTGAAACTGAGAAATGTGCACATAAACACCAAAACAATCAATACTGAGAAATTTTGCTCTATGAAAAATGCTTCTTATTTAAAATTATTCATTACAATGTGGACTGTAAATATACCAAAATTATTTCAAAAGAAAGCTGCTAATTCAAAACCCTGTGTATCCTAAGCAAACTATCACATATAACTATTTTCAAACTATAAGTTAAAAAGTGATAAAAAAAACCCAGCACGTAACATCATGCCTCTATAAGAGACAGCTAAATTCATTTTTTTAATATTATGTCCTTATGCAATTTGAGGATTTTTTCCAAGTGTATTAAAGAAATAGAATCAGAAAACAGTTTCATGGCATTTTTTGCAATTTGACAAAGAACTAGACATTTTTGTCAAAGTGAGGAATAAAAGCAGTTATGGAATTTTGGATTGTAAAAAAAGACCAATTCAATTCTACTGTAGACTCTTGTTATTTAAAAGAGAAAACGCCCAATGCATTAAGGAATCTACAGGGCTAGAGTTATGATTTTTAGTGCACTAGATAGATGGTCTGACTTTGCCAGTGAAATTTTTAAATTAGGTTCATAAACTAGGTATCTATATATCCAAATATCATCTGGGGTTTTCTTCATAGTCAATAGGGAGTTAATCAATATAGACAATGGAATTTTGGAAATGAATCATCTTATCTTTAAAAGACTTCCTGACTTAAAAGTCAGGAAGAACTTCTTTACTGTAAGAGTGACAGAGCACTGGAACAGGTTGCCCAGGGGGGTTGTGGAGTCTCCTACACTGGAGATATTCAAGGCCCGCCTGGACAAGTTCCTGTGTGATGTACTGTAGGTTACCCTGCTCTTGCAGGGGGGTTGGACTAGATGATCTTTTGAGGTCCCTTCCAACCCTTGGGATTCTGTGATTCTGTGATTCTGTGATTCTGTGACTTTAAACTGATCAGATTTGCCGGAGACCTAAGATGTAGGCTTTTCAGACTATATAAAGGGAACTATAAAGGGATACAACTGGGTTGTGGAAACACTTGCAATTGAAAGAAAATACAGTTCCATATACCAATAATTATTTTGTGTAGGAAAGGTGCTTGCAGAGAGACATAACAAATTTGCAATAATTTCTCATAACCCCGTGCAATTTCTATAGAGGATTAATTTCTTCTTGTGGACCTATTAGTGCATTCTCATACTGCATATCAGTGTGAGATAGACTCAGGGTAATTCAATTATCTAGTCCATTTCAGCTGTCTTCCTGATTTGGACAGTTTTGTAGAAATACACAAGAAACTATAGGCTCTAATAAGGTAACCCATCTTTACTTGCCAGAGAAACATTATAGATGTCATTATAGTTTAATGTTGAAGATAGCAAAAAATATTTAAATTATGTAAATAATCAAAGGAAGGTGAAGCTTAGTTTTATGGTTGCATGTATGTTCAGAATTTCAGGTATATGCCTACTTGTAATAAGGAAATAATAAGGAGGATTGATACTTCTCACTAGCTTAACTTGTTAATTAACTCTTGACTTTTGAGAAGGCAAATTAGTTTTCATCATCAAGGATATCTTCCTAAATGCTACAGACAAAAAATACATTTAAGAATTAAAAGCATCAATACAGAAGATTTGCAAAATCTAAAGAAAAAGTCACAAAGCATAAGAACATATACATACATTTTTCTTATCTACAGAGTTCAGTTGGTTTACATTGTACATTATTAACAGGTCTCAAATTTTACTTTTTTTGCAGATAACTTATTTATTATTTAATTATTTGTGCTATTTCAAAAGGATATAAATGTGATGGTGAAAAAACCTTCATAGTATGTTTATAAAGACCTATTGCAGAGCTCCAGATAAAAGATATGGCAGTAAGTTGAGAAGAGAGTTCTTATGAATGCTTTAATTGTTTGGGGCCATAGGAAATGAAATCAGATCGAAGAGAAAAAAAAAAAAAGACCCAGTTTTACTCACTTTTGTTCTTTGATCCACTGATTAACATTTGCAACCACTAACTCACTTTCCTGATGGAGGCGACTGTTGTCAGTTCGTGCTGCTTCCAGAGACTGGCACAAAGTTTCCAGCTGTGGATGCAGAGAGATCAAAGCTTATGATGGACTCCCTAGAACACACTCTATCTGGAATACTAATAATAGTCTGTACTACTTGTAAAGAATCAAGTCATTTTTCTCTACTCCTTCAAATAATCAGGGTTTCCTTGTACATGCTATTAATTGATTCAATATGCTGGAAGGAATGTCTGAACTTTTCCCACGCCTTACATTTACTCGTTTATTATAATATACACTAGTCTACCTCCAGAGGTTGTTTTAATTGAAATCAGATTTATTTTATAAAAATGGAACAATTATAACTTGCTATGTTTCAGTTTAAAAGTTTTATTCTTTCTACTTTTTGTTTTATTTTTGTTATATATTTCTATAAGTTTAGCTCTTTGGTCACAGCTAGTTGCATTTAGAATAGAAAGAATGCAAGAGAAATGACATTATTTTGGTATATCCAATATATATAAAAAAAATAAATTAGACAATGCAAAAGACTGAATAACCTAAAACTTGGGAGTTAAACATCAGACTTTCCCCTTTATTATCTCCAAATGTAGTCAAATGCAAGTCAATGGTGGTGAAAATCTGTTAACATCTGATAGATACTTGAGGCTTAGGCCAAATAATAAAATGATTTGGTAGTCTCTGTGCAATCCCTTTTGGGTACAGTTCCTCAATTTATATCATGAAAGGTGTCACAAGAATTCTCTAGGCAGGATCTTTAAATGGGCTAAACTTTTATTTTGTCAGTAGTCCCTTCCTTACCTAACTGCCAGAACAGCAACTTACTAAAAACTCACTATAATGAAGTACAATGCAGAAGTTAAACTCTAGAAAACTAAGTGCACTTTAAAAATCTGTAAAACAAAATTCTGAGTGGAGAAACCTTTTGCTCAACAGACGATAGTTAAAGACCACATGAAGAAGGAACAAGTGAGGGTAGAACATATTGGCCTTGAATCCATCTGGCCATATAGATTTAGAAGTCATTATTGGCCAAATACAAGAACGTACTAATACAAAACCATTTGTAAATTTTTAAGAACTGTGTATATATATACACGTGTGTTTTTGAAATGAGAACACACACTTAAAATTACCACTTCCTTCAATAACATTTTATCATTGTTCAAACCAATAAAAATTTTCATCAAAAGTAGTGTGCCTTTTTGAAAACTATTCAAAATAGTGGTCTTTTATCAATGATATTTAAAACTTCTGAGTGTAACAAATCTTTGAATACTATGCATAATATCCTCCTACAGTATTAATATGGGTAATAAGAGACAATATATATCTAATCAATAAAAATAATACATGCTTACTCTTGTGAGAGCCATCTGTTATGCATATTAATGTTACATAATAGATTACACTACTACTGCAAAAGCAATTTACTTTTTTAAAGTTCTCTAAAATATTATCATGTATTATTAAACCATGCACAATTTATTTCTGGTTGCTTTTGCAATTATGTGAAATTAGAAAAGGAGATTTAATAATTGGCAAGTTATGATTTCCTGACTTACTGACAAGGCAGATAAAATATGTCAAACAGATGTTGACACAAACAGGGTGATCTGTAAGATTTAAGAAGGGTTACAAATATGAGTGTTTTATATATATATACACACACATCTATATACTTTTAAGTGACACTAATTTGAAACAGAATACCCACAAATCACATACCTTTATACTTGTATTATAAAAACTTTTAGAAAAAAGTATTTCCTACTTCAGGTTTCTGTCTTAAAAAAGAATGAGAAAAATAACAACTGACATGGATACACAGTGAAGCTCAGCAGGAATAGAACTGTGGTTTGCATATATTGTATTATATTATTTTTATTTAGACTTTTGAAAGGTAATCGATGGCAGTATTCTCTTTTTTTCTTTACTCTCAAAAAATTGTGAGCAAATCACAATCTTCATAAACGTGAAGTTTCAATAAACATGATCCAGGTAGATAAACAATGATCTCACAAGAAAGAAAGCAAATATCCTATAATTTTTCAGGACTGTCAATCTGCATTATATGCCTTCCCACTTAGTATGATGTCTCTACAGAAAAGATAAAGGAATTTGGAAAGTCGTGTCATAATCTTGGACCAAACCATGATGTGCTGCAAGAAGTGGTAGTTCACAGCTATTTCTCCTTTTCTCTGAAGATCTTTGCTGGATCACTATTTGGAGTGTGTGGGTGTCAGCAGGCTGCTTAGGGATTTAGCTCAGCTGTGAGGAAATGGTTAAAGGGCAAGTCTGAACCTTATACTCTGGAGGTATAAATTAACCACCTCCAGCCTGTCAATAGAAGAGTACTGGTTACTAGAACTGATACAGAGCTGAGAAGACTTGCTCAGCATGCCCCTTCCTGAAGCTGCGTGGTCCCTGTATTCAGTTATCTGCTGATAAGTGCCACAGCATCCTCAGCATTCTTCTCAATAGTACGTCATGGCCCAGTTTGGTTTGCATGAAAAGTGAGGCTCAAAGGTTGAGAAAGAAAAAAACATTGCGTACTGAAGTCTCGTTTCAATATGAAGTTAGCTAAGGCTCACATCTAAGCCTTGGAGGTCAGAAGCACACCACGATGTACTAATGAGAATGCAAAATATACCACACATGATTACAAGAGAAGGGATATGCAAACACATACATTGTAACATGCTTAAGTAGAAAACTAGGATTAAATCATCAAATTCATTCCTTGTCATTCCTAAAACAGAATTTGAGCCTACATTTGCTTAAGCAGTTCTTTTGCTCACTCACACATTGAGATCTTTTGCCTGCCGTGAGTTAAATTAAAAAGATAAGCAAATGCAACCCCCAGCCTTGGTAGTAAGCTGTTTTAACTGGATCAAAGACTTCCATTCTGCAGCATGTAATTAACACATTTCCCAAATGTTGTCAATAGTTTCAAGTGGATATATTGCTGTTCTAGAGGTGCATTTTTGCAACCAAAAAAGTATACAACATTGTCCATATTGAATTTTATCAGATTTTAAAATGCTTTTTTGTCCCAAGGAAAGGCTACTGCAACTGTAATGTGGATAGTCACTGAGTGATGTGAAAGGATTTGCCTAATACAAAACACTCAATCTTGACTCCCAAGAACTTTTAAGAAATTCCGTTACTAAAAGTTTTTTTGGCAACTGAAGTGGCCAGGTATATCTAAAGTAAGGGCAAATTTCACAATGTTAAATCACTGATGATGTTAAATAACACAGTAAATATAAGTGTGCTGAAAATGTGTACAGTTAGTAATGAAGTATAATTTCAGTGCAAATGTGAAGTTCTGAGGTTGTGCCAAATTCATATGTTTTGCTTTTAGAAGTGAATGAAGGTATGAATTACAAAATTGTAAGTTGATAGTGATATTCTTCATGTGAGAGTGGTGGAAAACACAGGATATTGTAACAGTTGCCTACAATGTATAACCTGCACCTAATACCTCAAAAAAAAATGTCATCTTTGTTCTGCATTTGAAACAATTGTTTCATTTTTAGTAGGTGTGATTTCCTACTGTTCTAAAATATGAAAATTCATTATTGTTCAGTACTCTTCAAGGTTTGGCTTCTGGAAATTATTTTCTATAACAGCATGATACCCTGTATTAATATATTTTAATTTCAGTTGTCTAAACAAGATTCCTGAAACATGAACATGCTGGCTTTGGTCACTTCCTATGTAGGCATGAGCGTTTGAGGAAGGCCGTGTTTGTTTGTTTGAATCCCTCTCTAGTACTGACAACAGAGGCAGCTACCTGAAGTATGTTAGTGAGTGCAAGGAGGTGATGTGAGCATATACAATTTATTCAAGATATCTCTTAGAATTTGTTTCTGTGTCCTAAGCTTCCTCTTACCTTTTCTCTGGAAAATAACCATAAAGGTCATGAAATGACAGCAGAAACAACCTACAATATGTATTAATTAAAGAAGTTGTAATTAAGTCACTTGCAAGGTGGGCTGATGCCAACCTCATGAAGTTTAACCATGACAAGTGCAAGGTCCTACAACTGAGTCGGAGCAATCCCAGGCACAGCTACAGGTTGGGCAGAGAAGAGATTCAGAGCAGCCCTGTGGAGAAGGACTTGGGGGTGTTGGTTAATGAGAAAATGAACATGAGCCGGCTTCAGTGTCTGCTCGCAGCCCAGAAAGCCAACCGTATCCTGGGCTGCATCAAAAGGAGCGTGACCAGCAGGTCGAAGGAGGTGATCCTGCCCCTCTACTCTGCTCTTGTGAGACCTCACCTGGAGTATTGTGTGCAGTTCTGGTGTCCTCAACATAAAAAGGACATGGAACTGTTGGAACAAGTCCAGAGGAGGGCTGTGAGGATGATCAGGAGACTGGAGCACTTCTTATATGAAGACAGGCTGAGAAAATTGGGGCTGTTCAGCCTGGAGAACAGAAGGCTGCATGCAGACCTCGTAGCAGCCTTCCAGTATCTGAAGGAGGCCTATAGCGATGCTGGGGATGGACTATTCATTAGGAACTATAATGACAGGACAATGGGTAATGGGTTTAAAATTAAACAGGGGAAGTTTAGATTGGATATAAGGAAGAAATTCTTTACTGTAAGGGTGGCGGGGCACTGTAATGGGTTTCCCAGGGAGACTGTGAATGGTCTGTCGCTGGAGGTGTTCAAGGGCAGGTTGGACAGAGCCTTGGGTGACATGGTTTAGTGTGAGGTGTCCCTGCCCATGGCAGGGGGTTGAAACTAGATGATCTTAGTTTCTTTCCAACCCTAGCTATTCTACAGTTCTATGATTCTAAGTTGGAGTCTTCCTTCAGCCCCATTCCTACAAACCTTTATTCTTTTCTGAATTTTTCCCTAAAGTCTTCTCATCTTTAGCCATAATGATGAGACAATGCTTGTTTCCATTACAGTTTTTGACCAAAGATTGATTATAGGAGATTGGGAATTTTCCAAACAGAAGACATAGTATTTTAATGGAGAATACAAACCTGGGTATCGCACTGTTTCTGTCGAAAAAATCTGTATATTTAGGAGAAAGAATAACCCAAGCTTAAAATTTTAAATATAACCAAAGATGTTTGAAGAAATGCTACTTAGGCCTCTCACAGCAGAAATTTTCAATTTAGCACAGGGGAGGCCTATCGTCTCAGGGTGTCTGTAGACTTAGGCACAAGTTATTGTTTTGTTTACATGTAAGATTTTCATTCCTGAACAAACACACAAACAAACAAAACCCTTATTCCTTTGCAAGAATGCTCATATTATTTAAGTGATACATTGAGTGATCTGTTAGTTATCCTGATACAACTTGTCATATTTTCCCTCATTTAAAAAAATAATAGCTTCTGTGCAGTTATAGTTTAAATCTCCTGTAGAAAGAGTATTAACAAAAAAAAAATCTTATGCAACAAAAAAAGCATACGCATGCGAGGAGCTAGACAAATATATTTATTTTTTGTATACATTTATTTTTAAGCTATACTTGTGCATGTTTCCATACAGAAAAGCTCTGCTTCATATTTTCAAATACAGTCTTCTTCTATAGTCTTTGTTGAGACTTATTATTTTTGAAGTACATTTAACATAGTTACATGATCCAGAGGAGGCCCACGAGGATGAGCAGGGGGATGGAGCACCTCCCATATGAAGACAGGCTGAGAAAGTTGTGGCTGTTCAGCCTGGAGAATAGAAGGCTGCGTGGAGACCTCATAGCAGCCTTCCAGTATCTGAGGGAGACTATACTGATGCTGAGAAGGGAGTCTTCATTAGGGACTGTAGTGATAATGGGTTTAAAATTAAACAGGGGAAGTTTTGATTGGATCTAAGGAAGAAATTCTTTGTTATAAGGGTGGTGAGGCACTGGAATGGGTTGCCCAAGGAAGCTGTGAATGCTCCATCCCTGGCAGTGTTCAAGGAGGGGCTGGACAGAACCTTGGGTGACATGGTTTAGTGTGAGGTGTCCCTGTCCATGGCAGGAGGGTTGGAACTTGATGATCTTAAGGTCCTTTCCAACCCTAACTATTCCATGATTCTACGATTCTATGATCAGTAGATACAGTAAGAAAGGTTTTAGCCTGGTCCTATAACACTTTGAGCATGCCCTTAGAAATAGAAATGAAGTTGTAACATTCTGGTCTAAGTTTATTGTTGTTTCAGTCTCATATTTTAGATTTTGCAGAGACATTTATGGAGTGTTCTAGTCATTACTGTTTCCTATTATTGAGATGAATATATTAACCTTTATTATTCAGGGATACACTTCAGAACTGGAGATGACATCAACAATCATTGCACTAGGAAATACGTATTTCAAAGCCACCAAAATTTGTAAAGAAATCACCCTGCATCACTTCACCATAAATCTGTAACATTTAGTCTTCTTAGGTAAAAATAATACCCTAATTCAAGTTTATCATTTTTTTTAAAGATTGTAGTAAATTGGACAGAAATTAAGTTGTTGGTTTTAATTCCTTTAAATTTTTCTTAAAAGAAGCTACATGTGTTCAGAGGCTGTCCTTGGGATAATGTAGAAATCATAGAGGAACACCAGTGCCCTCAGCCATTCTGCAAACAAGTTATTTTATATTTACTATAATATTTAAAACTGACCTCCTGCTACACTCTTTTTCTGGAAGTTATAGCCTCAGCAAAGGCAGTAGTACGGTGGGCACTTGTCTGACCTGGCCACCCAGCTTCCTAGTTCTTCCAGCTACTAAGTTCAGTCTCATTATCACTGATAGAAGGCCACAGAGAAAGAAAAAAAAACTTGGTTTCAGTCTGAATTTTTCTACAGTTTTGTCACTGTTAAGCGTGGGCCAGGGTCAGGAGCACTGGAATCTTTAATGTGACATCTAAATTACACTCTCTGTGGGATCACTGGGAGAGACAGGCTCTTCATATAGGTCACATTCTGCAGGAGCCCTAAGATACCTGGTTTCATCTTATTTGATTCGAAGTGTTTATCTGATTAAATATGTTATTTTTACTATTGTTTTCCCCTTTTTTATGCTCTTAACCAACAACGCTATGTAACTATCATCTGCTTGGGTGAAGCTTATGTCTGAAGACTGTAATTTCCCTCCTTGTCTGTTGGAGTCGAAGAGAAGCTCCATTTCTTGACCTTTGAACTGCCCTCTGTCGAGGCGTTTTTCTCTTTACTGAATGTACAGATAAGCACAGATACCTAAATTCATATAAGAGAATCATTTAATGGTGGCTTAGATTACATTGATTAAAAGAATATGTTACACGGGTGCTTAAATTAGTAAATAGAGACATACAGTGGCATGACTCCTAAATTGCTATCTACCTTCTGATGCAGCATCAGTGCTAGCCCACAATACGGTCAGCCTCCTCTGCAATAGATTAAACCAAATTGAGAGACCCATATGTTATCTTAATTATTGAAAGGGGAACTAGCATTTAAATGCACTCCTTAAACGCACAGTAAACTTTCCCCTCCCTGTCTTCACTAGAAGATAAGGGGAAGACAAACAGTTTGTGGCACAGGTAATACAACTGAAAATTGCAACATCTTTCTCATTAGTACTCTTGTGTTTTGAAGGCAATAACACAAGAATCTACCTTCTGTTTACACTTATTTGCTTTGGGGATGAAGGTATTAAATTGTGTGCAATGCCCTATTAGTAGATTAGTAACTATTCCCATTCTTTTTCTTTTCAGACAGTATATTGAAGAATATCCTTGAAAACAGAATAATCAAGAGGATTCAGTGTGGTGTACTGTAAGTAGTTCTTTGAGACAATGTAATGTATGTGATATATTGGATAGCTTTCTGATTCTGAAACCAAATATTAAATACTGCATCTTGTATCAAAAAGGTGATTTTCACAGTAATAACCTGAATTTCTCTACTATTTTACAATAATAACCCAAAGTTATTTACTAGTAAGACAGAGAACCTCCAAATATTTTCAACTTAATTTCTTAAAATATCTGCCCTAATACAGCACATTTTCTTGAAGGAGGAAACTTATGGGCAAAAAAGAAGGGGGAAATAAGGATGAAGGCCTTTACTTTGAACACCGAGTTCAGCTAATTTCAGTATTTGATAAAAAGAAGAAAACAAAGGGGGGGGAAAGGATGTTTCCTGCAGAAATATGAAGGAGATGCAAATAATGTGGAGGAAGACCAAAGACCTTTTATGGTGAAAGGCTGGCACAATGGGCTGTGAGAAGTTTGGAAAAGGGACTATTATGTTGCTTGTGCAAACACATATTTTGTGATTTCCCCTTACACAGCAAAGTTTTGCTTTGCTGCAATGCTTTGGGGAATAAAGATGAAAAGCTAGTAACAATTTGGCTGCATGTCTTTAATAAAATCCAGATTTTCTTTCGAGGTCACTAAAAGAAATAAAATTTCTAATTCATGTTTTAACAAATCATAATGCAGCAGTAGAATCACCTTCTTGCCTATGGGAATACCACAGAAAACCCATACTATGGGGGCAAAAAAAGTCCTATGGATGCACATCACTATGACTAGAGTGGATTAACAGAAAATTTAGTTTTTATGAACTTATGGTTCCTGTTTCCTGAACTATTTGTATATCTATATTACTCAAACACCGGGAATTAAAAAAAAAAGGGGGGGGGGAGGGGCAAAAATTGTCTTGGGAGTAGGGATTAGACTTGATGTCTCCCTGCTTCCTTTCTGGTATCAGAAATCTTATATTTTTGGCAGCACAGTGAATTGGCTTTAGGAGAAGAGGTGGCAGGTCTGCCCATCCAAACTGCCTCAAGCTTTGTGGTGGGAGAAGCCTGGCAGGTCTGGCTTGGAAGAGATCTGGCACACATCCCCCTCTCACACTATCCTTAGGTACCAGTAGAATGATAGACCATGCAATTTAATACTGTGTTTTATATAGGATTTGAGGCTGATGTTTATGTTAAGTTTGCTAAATTCAGTTTAGCACCAGTTTGCCTGGATTAGATCTGATGAAAACGCAAGCTAAAGTGCCAGCTTGGCACTTTCTTATTTACATGAAACTTTGTATCATAATTGCAGGACAGTTAGGTTATTTGCTTGTGTGGCAGCTCAAATACCGAAACCACTGAACTCCTAGTTTTAAACACGACATTCCTCCGTGAAAATGTTTTAGATCCTCTTGATTTCAGTTTTATAGAAATGTAACATATTTAGGTATTAAATATGAGGCTACACAGTGTAGTAAATGTTGAAAATATTTTGAAGGTCAAATTGGACATAAAGTGACCAAAATTCTGGTTTCTATTTAAGTTTTTTAGTGACAGCTTTCAGACAAGAATGGAATGGTGAACGTGAAAACATTCTTGTCCAAAAAATTATAAATGATTGCTGAGATAATTTACTTTTGCATTTATATTATAGGATGAACAGACATAATTTTGAAGCATTGTAGGTTTTTACCTTTATTTCCCTACATTTAAATACAAGCAGCATTTTTTTGGAGAAACTACTGTAGATTTTAATTGTTAATACACAAAAGAAGAAATGTGCTATGGAGTTCACTATTTACTATTCTTCAGTATATGCACATAGCAGTATGTATACTGTTAAATACACAAGTTAAGAATCATATGTAACAACATATTTTTTTAACCCTCTTTTGCCCATAAACTGTAAAAATTTTTTATATGGATAAATGTCATCCGAGTAATAAAATAATGAGATGGTGTGCTATGCATCCTGAATGATGACTCTTCTGTGAATCTGTTGCAGGGTGGATTATTGAGAAACAAATAGTGGATATATTAAAGAAGACCTCTCAAAAAACATAGAAAATGTAGATCCCATGTTTGCATGGCTTGTAAATTTCCAAATAGATTAGACTAAACACTAGCTGCCACTGCTATCGTAACGTGTCCTCTCTTGACTTTTTTCTGCCTCTCATCTGACTCCACTAGAAACTATGCAAACCTACACAGTTAAGACAACAATATAATTTTCCGATACGTTAGCATGCTGAAGCAGTTTGGCACAGAGTTAGATAGAATCCAAAGCAAGCATAGGAGAAGGGTAGAAACGTGATCAGGGACACAAGAAAGGCTGGGATTGAAGCTGTCAGTATCGGCACTGATGTAGGCTGCCACTACAGCCTTGGAGGTTAGGTGCATATGATGGACATTCACATTAAAACACATTTAGCCATCCTAACTAAATCAAGGTATGGTGAGACCTGATTCAACTACATGTACCACTGCCGGAGGCTCCCCAAATAAAACTGCTTTTTTACCTAAAAAGTCTGTTATTATTAAGAATCCCAAATGGGGTAATTGTAATTTCTTTACTTAAACAGCAGGAAGTCAAGATAAGTAGGAAAGACAAAGCAAAAATAAGAAATGTTTATAATCAGTTTTTTTTGCTTACTAAACTCTTAAAGGAAAAGCCTATTTCCAGGCTTGATTTCTAGGCTTAGTTGCTGAATGTCATTCAGTTTTGCAGCAAACACCAACAAAATCCCAAGGTCCCTCACTACAGAGTTTCCTAATGTCTCCTCTGAGGCTTGGCTGGCTGCCCCTGAACCTCACAGTGGTTTCCACCTCTGCCTGACCTGAAGATTCACAACATTATGCAGTGAATATGCTGGCCACCAGAAACTGTGGTGCTGTGAACTTTCTCTCTGGCCCTCTTTTCAAGGTATGCTAAGTTTCGCCAAAAGGCTGAATCACCTTCCTCGTTCTTCTAGAGTCTGTGATCTTTCCCAATCTCTCCCATAAAGGAACAATTGGCATCAGAAAGACTAAAACAAAGAAAAGAAAGGATATTTTCATTATAGAATAGCACATTCTCACCTTGCCCAGGAGAAAATTGCCAGCAATGGACAGTGGCAATGTAACAAAGGTACCCCAGATTATAACACTTTTTTATAAAGACTATGAGACTTTATTTCCTAGGACTGATGTTCAGATCCATGCAGGATCAACAACTGCTCTACTTTCTAAAGGACATTTAGAACAGTCTTAGAGCCCTTAAAAATGTAGAGTTCTGTGCCATGTCCAAGCTCAATTAATTCAAGCACGCCTTCAAAACTCCATTTTTTAAATTATAAAAATGCTATAGGCTAACTAAAATATTTCCTCTACCTTATTAAAAGTTACAGGCAAAAAAGATGTAATGGTATTTAAAACTATTAAAAAACTATGAAACTTTCTATACTTTGGGTTATTTTATGCTACAGTTAAAGGTGAAAATAAAATTGTCCTAATTCATGTTATTCTATTTATTTGGGAATCCTTGAACACTTAGGATGTGTTTTTGCTCAATGTGTGCAATGTTTAGTCATCTCACGAATAGATGAACTCTTCCGTCTTCCCATTATTTTTTTCCTTCTGTCACCTATGGTTTAAAGGTGTAATTTGCTTCTGCCTTAAAACAAATAAAAGCTGTTGAAAAAAAAAATAAATCTACCATTACAGGAGGCACATGGGTAAGATTATAAAACATAAATGCCATGAATCATAAAATATTTAAAGGCATAAAAGTATTCAATTTTAACAATTTAAATAAACCCATAAACATGCAATACTTAATCTCAGTGGATTTGAACAGTTACTTGCTTAGTATCAATAACTGTGAAAATGACACATGACATCTTCTGTCTCTTGATTTTTTTCCCCATGATATCTACTCCAGTTTCTAATTCAGGAAAATAAAAAGGAAACACAGAATCTTTTAAAGCACATCTTTTCTCTGTCTTTTCATTTCTGACTAGGTGAGGTTATGAATTTAAATATAAGAGAGAAACAGTAGGCCCTAGATAGTTAGCCTTCACGTTTGCTAAAATACTTCACTAACTTCAGTGCATTTAGAGCTAAGTAATGCTACATTAACAGTTTAAGCTATTTAACATTTTTTAAGGTTTCTCAATGAAAGTTACTGATGCAATATTTGAGATTATCCATCCAGTTACAGGTTTTAAATATATTTGAAGTTAGTTTTCTTGGCCTCTTGGTTCAAACAAGTATAAAAGGACTCTGCAGAGTGTTTATATAAAAAACTTGCTGTATTTCTTAATTAGTTATGAAAGTAGAGGTTTTATTAGCTATTATCTGCTAGTCGTAAAAGGCCATTGTGGATATCAGAAGGGTCATGGCAGGCCTGGAGAGCAGGTAGTGATGGCAGAATGTGCAGGAATAAAAATTATAACCAAAATTCCTCAATTCCGCACTCTATCACCAAGGAAAAAAAAAAACCAAGCCAAAAACAATAACACAAAAAAATATGTACACATATATTGGGGTGTGTTATATATGTATATATAAAAAAATATACGTAATTGCATTTGACATGCTTCCACATTAATGCTGAATGTAGAGATGTCTTCAGCATCTTGTGAACTAGCTTTCGTCCTGAGAAGGCATCTGGCTCCAGCATCTTTTGTTAACAGTTTTGTGTAAAACAGTGGTAGCTGACTGAATCATAACCATTACCTTAGTAATTGTGATAATTGAAACATTTTTTTGTGAAAAATTTAGATCTACAATTGTAGGAAGTGTAAAAAACATAAAAACCAAACAAGCTAGTATACAAATGGGCAAGAAACTCTTACTAATAACAGGAAAAATATTTTTTCAAGAAGCAGTTGGTGTCAATATGATAAATAAGAGGAAAATCAGCTCTCATTCCAATCTGTACTTCAAACATTTTTGTTGTCATTATAGCCCAATATGGTAGAAGAGTAGGATTTTTTTACCCATTTTTCAAAGGACTAAATGTCTTCCTTCTACTGAGCAGATTGAAGGAGAGAGCTGCATCTATACAGGTGAACATGAGGATGTTCTGCTTTCTCTCAGCACGGTAGCATCTTTCTCTAGTCAGACAAACTGACTAGCAACAACTCCAGCAAAAGATGAGTAAAGGAAGAAAAGTTTTATTCCATTCTACCTTTCCTGTAATGATGTAGCAGAATAAAATGGCTACTGTGATGTTGCTATGTTCCGATGGCAACTGGAATTTTAGTGTTTTATATCTCCATACCAGCTCCTTATAAAACTTGATTTGTCTACTGTCACAAATCTGTATCAGGAAACCGGCAGCATGTAAATTGGCTACAGTATTTTATTTTGTAGACTAGACATATCTATTAAAGTGACTTTGACCTGAAAAAAAGTAACCAAGAGCAATGTATTAAAAAAGTCATCTTATATGTAAAGGGTACAGAAAAATAACAAAGGTTCCTTTGTTTTAATAGGAAAATTACTTCCAAAACAGATTCGGTTGTCATTAAATCTCTAGTTTTGCTTGTAAGAGATGCAACTAAATATCATTTATATGGTAGTCCCATTATAGCAGATACATTAAGAAAGAAATAGCAACAAAGTATTGTAAATACAGTGGTAATGTAATGTGATTTACTTGCAAGCGCCACTGAAAAGTTGTTAATGGTAACCACTGATATGAAGAAAAAAAAAGTGTTTCTCAGTAGATTCATTGGATACATAAATAAATCAAACCCACTATCAAAACAGTATCAATTTTTTTTTAGAATGTGCATTCTGCAGGGAAAGAATTTTGATTTAATGTGTTTGGAAAATAAAAAGCACCTTGTGGGTGCTCTTATAATAAATATGAAGAAACAGAATCTACTTGAGTTCTTACATGAACATTACACTTCTGAAGATCTACTGACTCAGAAAAGGGTTAAAAAAATATCCAAGAAAAAAACAAAACAAAGAAAAGAAAACAGTGGTGTGGTAGTACAAGAAACTGTGAATCATGTGCCAATGTTCTTAAAGGCATTATACAACCACCAGTTATGAAATTATTTGAAGCAGCAGTTCAATTTAGCATAACATAATTTTTGAGCAAAACACTTTCACTACAGAAACTATCGAACAGAGTAGGAAGTGTTGACAAGGTGTAATATAGTATTCTCTACACCCCTCACAAACTTCTTATTGTCAGAGAAAGCCTTTTATATGGGCATAACCATAAAAACACTGTATTTTGTTCTGTATTTTGCTACATGGGTCACAAAGGTATACCAGATTTCAGTTTTTCGCCAGTAGAAGTGTTGTACTAAGGTGTTAAGAGCACCTGTTATTAAAAACAAACAAACAAACAAAAAAACCCCACAAAACCCTTAATTAAAGTTTTGCTCTAACTAGGAAATAATATACTTATCTAGGTTTTGGTTTTCTTGAAACAGGATTGCAAGCTCAGAAACAAATTTTTTAACTATTTAATCTCAAAAAAGATAAAAAGCACTAAATTGCTTAAGCATTTTACAATATTTTGTTAAATATTTCCTGACTTTACAAAATGCCCTAAAAATGTTTTTTCAATCCTAAAAATATTTCTATCTTATTTTTACTTTTTTATATTTCTAGGTGTCTTGCAAAAGTCAACATGCTTTGGTTCAGTTTGATTATTTTTTTTTTAGAACAACTGGATTTCTTCCCTATTTGAGTTAAATCTTTGCTACATAATTTTCAGTATATGTGTGGAGATGCTTTCTCTCCCCAGACTGAATATTGCCATAGACTGGGAGTTTTTCCTGTAGAGACAGCTAACATTCATTATATGAGCACTGGGATAGCCCTGCTTCTGCTTTTAATACATCTGGACACATCTCTGCTCATCTATGATTACAGATAGTGGTTTCAGGCTCAATAATGACTTCTGTTCTGTCCAGGAAAGAATATAGAGTAGTGACAAAAGATTACATTAAGGGTAATTTTGAAAGACAAAGCAAACTACTATGATATCGGCGTTCCACTGCTGGATGTGCTTTCAAGAGGAAGAAGGAAAAAAAAAACCAAACCACATTCCACATTGTAAATACTTATCATACCTTTCAAAACTCAGAAAACAGAATATTTCAAATACGGAATTATATCTTTTAGTAAATATTAAGGAATGCCACACAACAACTTTTGCTATTTCATTTTCATGTCTGTTTTATTATTCACAAAGTTAGGATACAAGAAACTGATTTTACTTTTTGCATATGCACACGTCTATAAAACAGCTTCTTATTTTAAATACAGACATACGTCAGTGGGCCAATTCTGTACCTCATTCAGAAGTACAATTTCTTTATTCCAGTGTAGTTTGCCGATGATACCAAGCTGTGTGGTTTGGTTGATACACTGCAGGGAAGGAATGCCATCCATCAACATGCTTGTAAGGTGGGCTGATGCCAGCTTCATGAAGTTTAACCATGACAAGTGCAAGGTCCTACATCTGGGTCGGAGCAATCCCAGGCACAGCTACAGGTTGGGCAAAGAAGAGATTCAGAGCAGCCCTGTGGAGAAGGACTTGGAGGTGTTGGTTAATGAGAAAATGAACATGAGCTGGCCTCAGTGTCTGCTCGCAGCCCAGAAAGCCAACTGTATCCTGGGCTGCATCAAAAGGAGCGTGACCAGCAGGTCGAAGTAGGTGATCCTGCCCCTCTACTCTGCTCTTGTGAGACCTTACCTGGAGTATTGTGTGCAGTTCTGGTGTCCTCAACATAAAAGGGACATGGAACTGTTGGATCAAGTATAGAGCAGGGCCACGAGGATGATCAGGGGACTGGAGCAACTCCCATATGAAGACAGGCTGAGAAAGTTGGGGCTGTTCAGCCTGGAGAATAGAAGGCTGTATGGAGACCTCATAGCAGCCTTCCAGTATCTGAAGGAGGCCTATAGGGATGCTGGGGAGGGACTCTTCATCAGTGACTGTAGGGACAGGGCAAGGGGTAACAGGTTAAAATTTAAACAGGGAAAGTTTAGATTGGATATAAGGAGGAAATTCTTTCCTGTGAGGGTGGTGAGGCACTGGAATCAGTTGCCCAGGGAGGTTGTGAATGCTCCATCCCTGGAGGTGTTCAAGGCCAGGTTAGATGAAGCCTTGTGTGGGATGGTTTAGTGTGAGGTGTCCCTGCCCATGGCAGAGAGGTTGGAATTAGATGATCTTAAGGTCCTTTCCAACCCTAACTATTCTATGATTCTAGCTACTAAGGCAAAGTAGGTGAGACCATTTTATATATTTTTATACTCTCTAAAAGCAGACCTGACTGAACGAAGTCTAGAAGTTAAAGATGAAGTAAGACTGTATGAGTAAGAAGACTGGTAATGTCAAGATCGCTGAGAAAAAAGTGATCACTGAGTGGTTTCAAACTCTGTGGAAGAGAAGTCACATCATATCTTTTTCACCATTATCATCCCTGCCTTAACCTAGAGAGTTTACATTTGGTTCCAAACAAAATGCCATTTCTAGTTCCTCCTTTATTCTGGTCTTTTGATGCATATATTTATATTCCAAATTTCTAAGTGACAGCAAAAGTTAAAATATAGATAATGTTATACAGACCAACATATACACTAGTTTCTTTATATAAAATATAGAAGTGAGATGTCTGTTGTTCTTTTTACATATATTTTGTTCATGGACTGTATGTGGTCTTCAGTCCCAGTGAAAGCAGCTGTCATCTAGCTACAAATTCTGAAAGTAAGATGGGGAGAAAACCTCTGAATAGTCTAATGATGCTGTCAGTTATGTAGTATCAGCAGCCTCCTTGATTTAGGAGATATATTCTTTCTTAACTAGTAAATAACCCATCCTTTTCTATTTAATCTCATCTTTGCCAATGTTTTGACATCTTCTGTTTGACTCCTAACTATACTCTACAAGTAAGCTGACCAAAAGACAGCAGACTTATTTCATACAGCCATGAATTCACTGGAATTGCTTACCTGAAGCAAGCATGCTGAAGGAAAACTCTGGTTTAAATATTTATTTTTTTTTTTAATTAGTCAATAGTTATAATTTTCTTATGATTTAGACTTAGAATACTGAGTAAAGCTGAAATACCAAAAATTCCCCTAGCAGATTGTGTGTGTGTGTATATATATATCCCCTATCCCTTTCCTAGATCCATGTTTCTCAGAGTAGGCCACAACTTCCACCTGCTTATTTGCAAGGTTCTTACCAGTTCCCATATTCACTTCTGTCATGCTACATAATCTGAATGAAGTTGACTCATATATTTTCATCATCTCTCTTCTAACACTCAACCCTTTATCTTTCTTGTATAAGCTATGCTGTCATCTAAAGCAAACACTTAAAAATTCTGCTATAAAAGAGGTGGAATTATAAACAATGATTGTGTCAGATTAAAATGGTTCAGAAAACTGATAGTTTACTTGATGGCATACTTCTGTTCATTCGTTATTTATTAAAAACATACACATTTCCTATACATCACATAAATAATCAGGAACTTGACTGATAGACATTGCTGACAACAATATGTTTACCATATTCATTTTTTTTTTCCATAATTTCCAATAGTGATCCTTGAAGTCCCATATTCAAATTAAAAGTAAAAATAGAAGTGCTAGGAAGCAAATGGGTGTGTGCCAGGTCTGAAGAATGCTAGCTGACACAGCATAAGTTGATCTCTTTTAAGGGGTGAAGTTTGAGAAGTCATGGAAGAGAAGAAATGACTGATGTCTTCTCCCTGTAAACTGATAATAAGACAAGTGCCCAAATTCACTTTTGTAGAAAGAGTCATGCTTACTTTGTGAATGTGTGTCTCTCTTCATTTAAACATCTTCAACGTCAAGGTTTTTATGACTTTTTCAATTAGATGAAAGAAACTTTCTTGCTAGTATTTCCTTCTAGGGAGTGAATTTGTGCATGTCACCTCACAAATCTACTTCTTTGAAAGAGAAAGTAGATTGAATTGTAGTTGTGTACCACTGTAAGATGATTTTTGCAGTCTTTGAATTATTTCCCACCTCATTCCTAAACCCTTTCCAATTTCTCTATCAATCCAACCAATATCGCATTTGACAAGAAAGTCATCACTGCCTCCTTTTCCACAACTCCTCCTTTGGGATGCATACATCCAAAATATAATGTATTCCAAAAGTAATCTGTCATTTTACTTTGTCATTATGATTGAATTGACATTGAATTGCTTGCCCATATAACCATGCTATTCTCCAAATCACTGCATTTCAAGACTTCTTTAGATATAGCAGTTATTACTTCTTAAAGCACTGCTTTATTTAATTTACACTGAGTTTACGCTTGCTTTCAAATCATTGATAAGTCAACCAGACAATTTTATATTTTTACAAATCCCCCAAAAAAGGAGTTTTTAGATTAAATATTTAAGACTGTTTACATACGTTTTAATGTTCAACTTTAGTTATACTATCATGTTTTAATATGTGAAATGTTGCTTAAAGATTCAAAATATTAAATTTACACACATTCCTTGGAAATCAAAATTATAATAAGTTTGTATGACCAAAAAGATATTTTTTTCTGAAAAGCACATTAATTAGCATTACTTATAATTCCATTGGACAAATGCTATAAAGATTTT